>NC_134319.1:18227174-18527174 GCF_964195595.1 Calonectris borealis | reverse complement strand
TTTTTTAGGTTTGGGGTTTTTTGTTTTGTCTTGTTTTGTATCTTTGTTTTTCATAGAGGACTAAACCAAACACCTAAATTTGAACATGACAGAGTCAAAATCCAGACTCCAATTTTTTCACTTTAACCTGCTTTACTGTAATTACATTTTAAGATTCTGTTTTCCATT
The DNA here is from genome assembly GCF_964195595.1 of Calonectris borealis. Taxonomy (NCBI): domain Eukaryota; kingdom Metazoa; phylum Chordata; class Aves; order Procellariiformes; family Procellariidae; genus Calonectris; species Calonectris borealis. Next base: position 18,527,006 of record NC_134319.1, on the reverse strand, counting down.
AGTAAGTTCACACTTAAATGTCGTGTATCTCCATTAGGCATTGTCCTTTATTAAGCAACATGGAGCCACCTCCAGTCAGCAATAAGCAAAGAGATTCTTACACCTATTGGGTGTATTAAAATTTCACTGTCCCCTCTCTTTTCTTCCATATACCACTAAATTTTAAAGCAACATCAAGATAATAACAGGCAGCCCAATTCTACCACAGCATGACCTTGTCAAATCATAATCAGAAGAGATAAGCATGCACACTCCATGTTTTTTCCCAAAGGGCAAGGTATGGAACTGAGAAAGACCATCGGAGCCAAGATTGGAAACTTCAAAAATATGTGTCACTTTAAAAATATATTTTACTTTCACTTAATTTCAATTATATTAATGCTAATAGCATTAATAGCATCCATGGATGTAAGAATGCATTGCACATTCCTTGCCCAAAGGAAGAAATAATAGGAAATGTCTGTTTTTATGTAAAAATAAAAACCATAAATATTCTAACAGTTTTCTGCTACAGCAAAAGTACTAATCTAGTACATTTGAAACTGGAAAAGGATAACAATTGATCTTAACTTTGAAACATGCAAAAGTATTTTCCTTATGATCTTTTGCCATAGAAAATGAAACCAGCCAATTCAAATGTACAGAAGCTGATCTTGTTTAAAAGGTGCTTGGCTCTCTAATTACATGAGAAGTACCTTTCTTTAATAATTTATTAGAAATATGGGGCAAGATAAAGACAAAGTCTAAAAATACCCACCATGTAAACTAGTGTTGAACTGCTCTCTTAAAATTAAAAGCTGAAATTCTTTGACTGTCTCATTTTCTAGCAGAACACAAGAAAGGAATATTTTAGTTGGTTCTCACCCTCCAGGCAAAGTAGTATAAAACCTCTGGCCTGATTCCAACCCCATTATCAAAGGACCACTCACCTAATCTAAAAAAGCAGCTCTTCATCAATTTATCATTAACAAGAACATTACAATATAATGTAGGGAAACGGCTTTCCACCAGGGATTCAGTTAATGGGAGTCTAGAGCCATGTAACAAGCATGGCAGAAGATATGCCACAGTAGGTGAAGATAATATACATATATTCTACGCAAAGAATACTGCAAATAACTTCTCTGGTGTTGATGAGCTCCCTGCAATAGTTGTTTTTTTTTTTTAATATTTAATTTTAAAAGTCGAGGTCTCATTGAATTCTACAGCAACATAAATGAATGCAAAATAATTAGTTGCTGACTCTCTATGAAAATGTTTCATACAGTTTTTTTGGTATCAGTGAAAGTGTGACTCTGGTAGGTTTTTTTGGGATTTTGCAAGTCAGTGTTGATTCCTGTTCACTGTCTATCCCATTCCCTCTAATCTCAGGAGTTCAAAAATCACAAGCCAAGCACCCAAAATTCAGGAGGTGGTTAGTTAAGATATCACAAAATACTATGTGAGTGTTCTTTGACTTTTTATCCTCCGTCTAAGGATTAGGAATATTTCTTCTCAATCTAAGGCCATAGCTCCATGGGGTAAACATACTATTTTATAATTTTTAAGCACAAGCTGAATTTGGACATACTCCTATGAATGCTGCAGCTGAAGCTTTAAGGAAAACGCTGATATTGTAAGGCAAGCCACAAAATCACAACTGGTGAGTCTCTTACGAGTACCTAGGCTGTGGTTCCATCCTTGGTCATTAATGTCATGTCATTGCTCTACTGCCCCCCCAGCACGAAAAGTTCAAGCCAGACTAGGGCAGCTAAATAACCTTTTTGTGCAGCTCACCAAAGCCTGCAATACAGAGTTGGTGACACATTTTTGAGCTCCCATCAGCTGGGTGAGAAAAGATGATATCTGTTCTAGCCTAAAACTTGCCAACCTAAAGTTAACCCATCAATGACACTTGAAGAAAGTGGAATGAGCTTGTATCAGATCAGCACTCTGCATCATGAGGCTGCAGATTTTTGGGGACCTTTGGCCAGAGCCATGAAGCTAGCTATATCACTGAAGCATGGCCTCATTTGAACTCAAAACAATAAAGAATAATTTATGAATAGACAGAGCTAACTGGAGCTTCACAAGAAAACCAGAAAAAAAGTCTCACACCATTCATACTTCTAAAATAATTTCATCTTAAGAAACACAGTCACTGGTATACTCCTAATATTACATTTCCCTAGCATATAGGTTTACTGGACTATAGTACTCTAAGACACTTAAAAAGTGTTTGGACTTAACCGGTAAAAATGAACTATTTTGCACCTGCTGTAAGAAATTCACCCATTACAGGCCATACAAAAATTTCTTGTATTTAAGTGAAGGTAAAAGAAATTAGGAAAAAAATAAAAGTCACAAAATACCTTCAGTAAATGAATAGGTCTGATGAAATAGTGAACCGCATTGCATTTACATCACTTCAACTCAGATCTAGGAGTGAAGTTATATATCCTGAAAAAAAACCAAGTGTTGCTATACATAACAGTTCATCTGATCAGCAATGCAAGTCACAGCAAACACTTCACCCCAGTGCTCTGGCTTACTGTGCGGGCTCCCTGCAGAGTGGAGACGAGTTCAAGGTCACTACCCTGAAATTCGAAGTGTGCTGCAGGACTGGCCCCACCTACCTGTGAGACCTCCTTCTCCTTCTCTGACCACGACCTCCCATGACAGCCACATTCCTCCAAACAGTGAATCTGCCAGCAAACAGGCAAGACGCTCCTGAAAGGAGGAGATGACTTTTGGAGAAGCTGGATGTGGACTATGGACCTTCTTCCCTGAGGAGAGAAAAACAAACTCACTTGCAAAGTTCAATGCAAACCTCATCTTTCCAGCTGAACATCCCTCAATAATTTCTTCAAACAAAGCAAAATTCTATAAAATAATCAAACTGTTCTCCCAACAGGCTGAGAAGAGACAGAGGGGAGTGCTTCATACACAAAGATGCATTCACACATACACACTGCTCTTAGTAACAGAAAGCGTTTTGATATTACACTGCATGAGGGTATGGAAGAGCATACTGAGACCAAACAACACAGTTACAGTGATATTTCAGGAACAGGATTAGAAAATGTACTACACTGAATCAAATATGTAATGAAGTACTCACACAGATATTTGATGTTATTGCCGTTGGCCTCTATGCATTGCCAAAAGGAACTGATATCTTGATACACAGCTTAAATACAAAAGCAGCCCTCTTTCTTAAAATATTTTGAGCATCATTGAACTGGGGATACTCGCTTCCTTCCAAAGCTGCTGGTGGTCTCTGATAAAAAGTTTTGTTTGACAATAGCTTCATATAACATAGCAAATCCTTCGCTTTTGACTATTTCCCTTCAAATGAGGAAGAACAAGACCAGGGTGAGAGTGGGGGTGGTTACCCAAAGCCATGTCCTGTCAATATTTTCAAGATTCCCTGCCCCTCCCAACTCTGACCTGAGACAAAGAGGCAAAATTGAAAAAAGGGCACAAAAGTCAAGCACACCAAAACAAATCATGTCAGTAGAAACTCTCCACTTTGATAATTTCAAAATATTTCATTTTTATTTCAGTTTTTAAAAGACATGTTTTGTAATTCTATTCACCACATATTTCAAACTAGACAAGTGATTTCTGTCTTGCTTCAGACCTGTCAAATCAGAATGCTTAAGCCCCAGGAAGCATCTTCCAAGAAGCTATTGGCATTTATTCATTCCTATTAACTGCTTTAATTTCGAGGAACTGACACCTTCCAGAGAAAAAAACCCTTTGGCCAGAAAATTCCCAGCCAAACCCAACAAATAGCACCCCTCTGGAAGGTCTTAAGAAAAAATTCTGAGTGGTTTTCCCTGAGGGATCGTTCTGTTAATGTTCAACGTTAATTTCCATGTGTGACAATGTCAGGTCAAAGCTGTCAAGAAGACACACAGAGGACGTCCCTCCCCACGTCACCGCAGAGCCCCCAGGCTGCATCCCACTCCAGGAAGGTGTGGGAAAACGCACAGATTGCAGCACCTTCACAGGAAGAGCCTGATTTCAGAAAACGCAGTGTCTGTACCAGTTAGATAAGGTATCTGACCAGGGAAACCGCAAGAGCAGCAGCGAAGGAGGAGAACCAGGCTGAGAAGCTGTAGGAGCAGCAGTAGGAGACGGGGATAAAGGTTACTGAAGGTCAAGTACAGCCGGCGCATCGCTGCTGGCACGAAATTGCTGCTGCATTCCAGGAAATCATTCCCTCTCATCTCCTTGAGCCTGTCACATCCTATTTTGCTTACTGGTTCCTTTTCAAGGTGTTCGTCTTATTTGTCTCCTTGGGTTTGCTGTTTATCTCCATTTATTCTCAGCATAATTCAAGGATTGTTGTTTGAATCCTGTGACTGGTGGGCAGGCGGGGGAGAACTAACCTGTGTAATGATCTGGAGAATCGTGGGAAGGAGGGAAAGCAAGATTAGTAGAAGTGATTACAGCAGGAGTTGTGATGGGAATATCGTTTCACCAGAGCGAGCAGTGGGGGACCAGCTGGCCTGCGTCTCGTCATTTTTGCAGAGAAAACTGAAGGAGCCACATTGCTCTGTGAGAGCTGTGTCCGGGAGCTATAAAATTACCTACTGATGAATAAGCTGGAAAGTTGTCTGAAATAAAGTTTAGGAAGCGCTAACATACCTCACGCAATTCCAGCTTTATGGTAATGTATGTCAGATAATTAGCACCAATGGGTAAGAGGCATGAATGCTCATACATCGAAAGTAAAGCATTAGCATATATTTAGCAGATTACAGTTAAATTTATCATGAGCTACCTGTCTCTGCTGAAACAGTTCTTACAGCAGGAAACTCGGTCCTCCTTTGGAAAAGAAAAAGGTATTAGGACTTTACATTTGGCTTGCTGGGGGCTCTTTCAAAGAAACCGAAGCTCACTATTCACAAACAAACTCTGAAAAAAACCCCTATCACCAGCCTGGGCCTACATATCGGTGGCACAGTGCTGGCGGGGGCTGCGGGGACAGCCTCTGTGAGGAGAGGCCGGGGCTGCCCCATGCCAGACACAGCCGGGTCCAGCCAGCTCCAACCGACCCACCGCAGCCACAGCTGAGCCCCGCAGCCACGTGTGGGGCACCTCTGGGAAAACACATTTAAAGAAAGGGCAGAAAATGCCAGGTGGAGAGAAGAGGAGGGAACAGAAAGAGAAACAACAGGGGGAATACCAAGGTGAGAGGAAGAGGTGCTCCATGGCAGAGCAGATACTCACTGCAGCCCGTAGAGACCCCACGCTGGAGCAGACAGACGCCCCTGACAGGACCGCAGCCCCCAGAGAGCCCACTCTGGAGCAGGTTCTCCTGACAGGACCGCAGCCCCCAGAGAGCCCGCTCCAGAGCAGGTTCTCCTGACAGGACCGCAGCCCCCAGAGAGCCCACTCTGGAGCAGGTTCTCCTGACAGGACCGCAGCCCCCAGAGAGCCCACTCCGGAGCAGGTTCTCCTGACAGGACCACAGCCCCCAGGGAGCCCACTCCGGAGCAGGTTCTCCTGACAGGACCGCAGCCCCCAGGGAGCCCACTCTGGAGCAGAGGAAAGGCGTGAGGAGGAAGGAAAAGCTGAGAACAACTGTGATGCACTGATCGCAACCCCCATCCCCACTGCACCATTCAGGGTGGGTGTAGAGGAGTCTGGAGTGAAGTTGACCCTGGGAAAGGCGGGAGGAAAGGTGTTGGTTTAATGTTTGTCTTTCTGTTTCCCACTACCTAAGTTAAGAATTAAGTATTTATTTTAACTGGCAATAAATTAAGTTAATTTTTCCCCAAGTCGAATCAAATATTTGAAGGAGATTGGCTCCTAGTCTACATCTTCACTGCAGGACAAGTGTAGAGGGATCTGGGGCAACCTGCCTTCTCCAGAGGCAAGACATGAAGTCAGCTCATCGGCTGTGCCTTGCACCTGCAACGGGAGCTAAACTTCCTTTGAATTACACTCAGCTACATCTTGCATTCATGAGACAGCTCCTGCCTACTCTTGACATCCTGCCCTGGATGAAGAAATATCTTCTCTGGCCCTAGTCATGATTATAATATCTTTTAATTTTAGCACTGTAATATGTCAATATTTGCACTGTGCCAGTTTTTAATCCTGATGCTAACAATTTACCAGTTAACTGAGTCAAAGATATTCTGTGCTAGGAATCTCTTGGGTAAATGACTTAATTATATTAAACTTGTTTCCTGGATGTCTCAGCCATTGTTATGTTTGTAAAACAATTCACATTGAGTGCCCTGTTTCTACATCTTTGCCTAAGCATGACTTTTTAAATTTCTTCATCTGCTTGTTTTGGGAAGTTTAAGAAAATACCTTTAAGTTACTATCGAATTAGGGAGAGAATAATGCCTCTACTTGTTCAAATGAGAAAAACCCAGAACGTCAAACCACACTTTTTCATCCACGCAGTCCTAGAAATAATGCTGAGTATTTATCATTTCATGTATATTGCAAAGCCTAAGTAAAAACCACTTGCATCTTCTGAGAACAAAAATGAGCAGGAATAAGATGAATAAGAAACGCTACCAGGAAAAGACAGAAAACTAAGTGTAAATGGAGGTAAGCTACAGCTAAAGTGGCTGTAACATTACTCATGGATGGAATACTTGCACATACTATGATGTATAAAATCTGCAATTAAATTTTAAAAGAAATTCTTAAAACAAGGAAATTTGTCATTAAAGGAGGAGAAAAATGTTGAGATTTGAGAATATGATAACTCTACTGTTATCTTGGAATTCTTTTTTTCTTCATTGCAATTTCTGTCTTTAATAAAGGCAGAGCTGTTTCATATACTGACTAATGCTGCTCATGTTGTTACAGGAGTATTTGTGCATGATATTTTAAGAAGGGATATAAAGAAAAGCATTTTTGAGGAACAAATCTTGTTTCTCTTTACATACCCAGACTCAGACTAAGCAGTTCTCTTATTCAGAGTACAGAAGTGGAAACCTAAATCTAAAGCAAGAAGTCAGTTTCTCTGTGACATGGTTAGGATCCACCACCAGGAGTTAGGAAATTGAAGAGGTCATGTATCTGTCACTGAGAAGCACAGCTGCACCTGCTTAAAACTTACATACTGGTCACAGCAGGATCTTGCAGAAATAAAATAATCAGGATCAGAGGCAACAAGGGAGTTTCTGGATAAATCCAGACAGAAAGGCCATCCAAGAATACCCTCTTGCCAGGTTGCTCGGGAAGCGCAAGAATAAAGTTGAGGCTTCTGTTTTCATACAGATTTAACTACATAAAGCCAAATGACCCAGTGAGAAATATTGGCGGAGATCTCCACTCCAGAGTAACCAATAGACTGGAGATTAAAAAACTAACAAGAGACACGGAAGAGGCCCTGGTCTTGATCTGGTAAAATGGCTTCTTTCCTCCGCTTCATTTTTTAAGGTTTTGGGACATCTGAAGGCAGAACGGGAAATGCGTTTGCCATCCAGCTATTCACACTACCAGGATGAATCTGTGAGAGTGAGAGCTGTAGAAACACCTAATAGAGGTGCCTTGGAGAGAAGGAAAAGGCTGCAGACAGGGAGTATGGTAGGAGACAAAGAACAGGATCCTTGCATTCATTTTACAATTTTCACCCCCCTAGAAACAGGGAAAGACACGCAAAACAGCATAAAGAATAACAATGTATTTTCTGCGTTGTTTAAAACACTATGAATACAGGAATTGAAATGTTCTTTTCTTTCTTTGATTCATCCAGTTGCACCTGTTTTAGATAGAGAGGAAATGCAAAACAAACATGAGTATTCATTCTTACTTGCATGATTATTAGTGTGAGTTGAGAAAATTCGTCTCTTCCGAGCTGAATTCTGCCTGTTGTTTCTCCTGATCACTGCGCATGACAATCCTGTTACACTCAGAATTACTCTGAGTAGAACAACATTTGCTTCTTCGGAGAACAGAGAGGCTTGCTTGAGGTTTGTGTATATTGACTTTCTGAACTCTAGAGTGATATACAGACCTTCAGTGTTTGTATGTAACATTTGTCCTACTTTGTTTGGTCTTTTTCTTATATTTTTTATCACAATAGAAAAATATTATAGATTTACAGAATGGTTTTTCAAACACCTTCAGTACCAACATGAACTGAATTTTTCTTACACAGAAACAAGAACACTAGATATTCTTCAAGAGCTACAATAGGCACATACAATTACAAGTAACCGTATATGCAGGAGGCCCTGGGGACAACAGTTAGGCAAGGTTTGAGTATGAGATATGACACCAAACCAGAACTGGGATTCAAATACAGGCTTGATACCAGCAAAATCTAAGTGAGCACTGGATAACTTTGCAAAAGAACAGGAACTTGGTTGCTTCTGAATAAATATCATTACATGAAACTGCTGGAGGACAAAAACCATAAAAAGCTAAGCCCAGTTTACTCCAGATTTAAACAAACTTTGTAAGTTTCATTCCCAACATCTGTTTGGTCATGTTTCAGGTTTGGCTGTGAAAGTTTTGCAGAACCTTAAAAAAAAAAAAAAATACAGCCCTCTCCCCCCAGTCTACATTTTGTAATAGAACAGAGTTCTTCACAGATTCAGTAAATTATTCATGGAGAAGGCAATATTACTATTAGACCCTGGGGTCTCGGGCTCCCCACATGTAAAAGATCTAACTCTACACAATCAATCCAGCAGGATAACTCTGTTATACTCTACTTAACCCAGATTGCCTAACGGGGTTTGAAAATGGATTAGTGGATGATGAGCTTACTTTAAAAGCAATATTATCTCCCAGAAAAGCAGAGGATAATTCCTACTAGCTGGTTTAAGAATTAAAATGATCCTACGTTGGAAAGAAACTTTTCACATGTTCTCTTAACTAGCTAGACACTGACACATCCGATGACTAGAGACATGGGAGAAGCAGGCATCAATCAAAACATTCCCACCAAGCAATGGTGTTCTTCGACTCTTAGAGAGTAGAAAGAATCTAGCCTGACAAGAGGGTATCAAAACTGGCTTATTCTTCCAAATTCTCTAAATATCATCTATGAAGGGGCAAGCAAGATTTCTGGAATGGCTACAACTCTTCGTCATTACAGCAACTCCCATGATTAATACTGATATGTTGAGGATATCCTAACGCACTTTTAATTACAGAGAGAGGCATAAAGCTGAAAGCATTTCTAGAGACCAAATGTTTCATTGCTCTCTATTTTTGGTGACTACGAGACATCCAAAAAAACCCAGCAGAATTTACTATCTATAACAATGGGTTCAATTTTTATTTGTAACAGAAATCTCTGCTCACTCACTATCAAAGCACCATGGTATGGTCATTTTTTATTTTGCATTTGTCAAAACAGCTCTGTTTTTCTTGCACACATGCATTTTATTTGTTCATAATATTCCCTTGAAATAGAGAAAATTGCTGGAAATAGCTCCAGATTGGATTGGACAGAGAAAAGGAAAAGCATAGGAAGACTTACCTCTACATGGAGACATCGTGGGAGTCCATCAAGCCAATCAGAGATGTGCTCTTCTGGGAGGTCTATGGGAAAGCCCTGTTCTCTTTACATGCTACCAAGCATCTAGCCTCAACAGTGCCAAGGTTGGAGTCAGGAGTATTCTGCAGAAGACAACTTATGAATATTTACTCAAACTGGAAAAAAAAAAATTCACATGCTTCCTGCTTACTATTGAGAAATATTCTAGATCTGTACTATGACGGCTTCTCACCAAAGGGTAGCATTAAAAGAATACAACAGAATGTCCATTGAACAGGAGTTTTGATTTCACAACTGAGAGAGTGCATCTCAAAATCTGATGCCAATCTGATGTACAATATTCCAGACAGAGAACAGAGACATATTCTGAACTTCCTATGCATCTACTGAAAACAGTTCATATTCTGAATATCAAATCTTCACAGCAAACTGTTCATAGGCAAGCCCTAGGCTGAAAGATGTTCGCATAAAACATTAGTTGAATAAATTCAAACTAACATATTTCCAGATCCAGTAGAGCAATTTGTAAGAACAGTATCTACCACCGGCATACATGGTCACTCCAGGGTTCTGTGAAAACAGACAGAACTCCAGAACTCACAACATTTTACACTGGCGTAATAGCTCTCTCTTGTTAACAAAATGGCAGCATGACAAATATAACGCAGGAGCACTGCTTGGCCCCCTTTGCTTAGCACATTTTCTCTCCTTTTATTCTTCAGTACTTTTTCTCCCAACATGTTTTTTGTTTTCTGTGCTCTACCTGGCTCTTCCCTTTTAGACAGTCTCTTCCTGACAGTTATCAGGGTTTAACATACTGTACTAGGAGGCTCGTGAATATTGCTCTTTGATTTTTAGTGCTTTATGATGAATGGCTAGGAATCGTTGCTGTAGGAAAAAAAAAAAAAGGGAAAGAAAAATAGTTTCTGAAAACCTTTGTGCTATTGAATTCTGCCTGCAAACTCTCCAGCATTGAATTGCTTTGCTACAGGACTGTCACTCTGCATGCTAGATGTAATAAACCTTCTCCCCCCGCCCCCCAAAAGAGCAAGGCATAATGTGGGAAAAATAAAAGAGTATGAACCTTAAGTTTGATTAGGATGCGTCCTTTCTTACATTTTTCCTTCTTGATTTTTTATCTCTTGTTTTTTAAAAAGTCTTCTCAGATGTGTTTAAATTTGAGGTATTTTGTGTCTTGAATCCTTTGTCACTTCACAACAGACCCCCACCTCTTTTTTCATTACCTAAATAAAAGCAGGGAAGCAAGAATTAAAATGTTGGACCCTGGACTAACAAAGAGTATTCAACTCAGCAGAGAAATACACTACCTTCTCTGCATTTAGCAACCTAGACAAAAAATGGGGTGGGAAAGCCACCGGGAAGAAAGAGAATAGAAGCAGCTCTAAAACAGGAAGGGAAAGTCTGTCCAACCACACAATCCTGGGAGGGATCTGATGAAAGTACTCCTACCTCTGGGTTTCTTTAGGGGTGTCGTCTTTGACCCAGAAGCTTTCTGCCAGTGAAATTCAAGGAATTTATAAACTTGTCCAGGGTTTCAAGAGCATACAGGTGAAATACATCCCCAGAGGACTGGATTTAGTCCATCGTACCCGGGCAGAGCATATGCAGCAGGTTCCACACCTTCTAGAAGCCTTGGCAACATATTTGTACCGGGGAAATTCCAGGCAGGAGCAGGGCCACACTGCCACTGCCATCACATCCACACAGCTGGAAATCCAGCTTGAAATCACTGCCGATGACCCTTCCGCAACACCCTGCGGAGCAGCAAGGATCCTGGCAGGAGAGACTAGCTCTCGATGCCACTTCTGCAGGTGACAGAAGGGCAGCACAGCCCCCAGCAAGCTGCTCTCATTCCCCCACGGGGCAATCCCACGGTCCTCAGCAATGGCTGCAGGTATGGAGCATCTTCAAAGGAGCAGAGCACTGGCTGGTCCACGGGGAATGAGCAACCAATTTCTCCATCCCCCTCCCCCCCGCCCAAAAATCAAGCTACCTGTCTTCATTTCTTGGTGAGACAACAGTCCAGAGTTGTGAATACAGAGATCATGCAGCAAAGTTTGTTATGTATTTTTAATTCTTTTTAAGGCAGTAACACAAAGTATATGCCAGGCCAGGACTTTATGCTAGTTCAAACGTGAAAGCAATTTCCTAAGAACATATACTTAACTGGTGGAACCTCAGAGAAGTCTACCAAGCACTGCTAATGTCAGGAAAGGAAATAAACCAATTTCCATCAACTGAGCACCGTGTTCTTAGAGTTGGATCTCAGTCCTCTCTATTGCTCCCATGACCTTAAAAATATTTTTTTTCCTTTATTTTTCTCATTCTTCTGTTTCTAAGTGCCATAATTTCCCAGTCTGGACTACTGAAATACACAGAAGTTGATGGTCCCTGCCACAGAGGGCCAACAGCCTGCAAGCAGTAACAAAGAGCACAGTGGCAAGTGCCAACAAGGGAAGGAAAAGAAGCATTTCTGGGTGAACTCACTTCTGGATGAAAAAGTTCAAATTTATCACTTTCACCTTGCTATGCTTCCATGAATTATAAGCTTCAACTCCAGAACAGTTTAGCAGTTTCCCCTTTCAGGATTCATGCGCTTAAAGCACACACAGCAGTGACTTTACAGCATTCAGCTTTCCCAAACTTCTTCAGCATGATGGAAAAATACAGAAGAACACATTTTATAGTATAGTCGGCTTCTTGCAATTCTCAGTCTCCGATTCCAGCACTTTTCTGCACCCTTCTTACTAATTGGTTGCAACATGGAAGAACTGCACAAGCTCATATATGTCTAGGAACAAGGAAAGGCTATGACTTTGAAGGTATACATGCTAAAAAAATTAAAGTAGTTTAAACAGGATGAAAAAACCCCAAACACTTTTTTACTTTAATAACCCACCATAGCTAATACTCCCCTGCCAAGAGGACCAAGGTATGGACCAAATGCCTATTTACCAGAGGGAAGAGGAAGTAATATGGGAAACGTAATCGGCCGGTTGGAGCACCACACTCCAATTATGTGATATGATTGTTACCACATTCAGACCAGAGCTTGCACAAGAAGATGAGTATCACTTTCCCCATTGAAACCTGCCGATTTCCCAGGGAGGCCTGCAGGAGGCAGACCCGTGGACTCTGCAGATAGTGCCACTCGGCCCCATGGCCTCACACAGCTGAGGCTCCTCTGAAGCTGGGTAAGGAACCAGCTGGAGCCACGTCAGTGGCACATCAATGCTGCTGTCCCACAGCAACAAATAGTTTGGTTTCCAACGCATCAAACTTTCCACTGAAGTGGTTCTTTGCACTTCACCTGTACCTTTTAACATCACGCAGATAGCCAGATTGTGTCTTCCCATCCGCTGGCTCACAAATGGAGAAAACTGTCAAAATCAAAGAGAAAAACAGCATTCTGTGTTGCATGACCACACAGTGGGCGCTCACAGCACACATCAGTATAGTACCAGTTATACTCGTCTAGTGTTGTGTACGTAACGTTGCTTTCACCAAAGCTAACTGATAAAGAGCAAAAGTTAGCTGGAAGATACATCAGTACTCTCTAGTCCTTCCTGACTGGTGTGTTAAAAGGCTCCACACAGAGACGTGTCACTTCACTAAGCAGCCACTTTGGCCTGTGAAATCAGAGTGCCAGGGTCTCAGATGAATACGTGGCTCTTGGCTGTAAGGTCACGATTTCTTTCTTGCTAAGTCCAACTTCTTTTCTCTGTTGTACCAGATCAGTCTGACGGATTTAATGGGATTCGTGGGATTTTCATTTTTCCTGAGAGCTTACTATATTTATAGGCAAGAAATACTGTTTTGCCTTTTTTTTTTTTACCCCCAAGAGTTCTGTAAAATAGCTCCACCTTTTAGGGGTCTACACTAAACTTTTTAATACTACACAGAATCCTTGATTTGCAAAGGAATCCTCAGAGTAGAAGAGGCTTCTTTGCAACAACTCCCCACCCTTCAACTTTTGTAAAGCTCTCTTCACAAAGTTCCAAAACACTCTGTTTTAGAGGCAAAGCACTTAGAAAGCTTAACATTAAGTTAAGCTTTTTTCCTTTGTTCTGGAGTGTGCATTTTGGGGCGGGGTTGTTAAGCAAGGAAAATAACAAAATAACAAAAGATCCTCTGCAGAAAAGGTCATTTTCTGACAGGAGTTTCAGTTCATACCTATTAAATGCTCACATGGAGCTTGTTTTATTGTTTGCTTGTTTTAAAACTAGAAACAACATTCAGTTCCATATTCAGGATTTGTATGTCATGTTTCAGCCTGGAGCATATTTTTACGGTTAAGTTATAAACCCTTAAATTAAGAATTTATCATAAAAAATACACGACAACTCCCTAGCAATAACATTGCAAACAACATCACTATAATGATAAAAATTATTAAATGCTATCATTCTGTACAACACATTGCCAACAGATTTTGTGTTAACTGTCTGCAATTAAAGGTCTTTTTTAATTACAACATATTAATATGAATTCTGCCAGTACTTTTGTAGCTTCCAAAATATTATTAAAATAAATAAGTTCAGGGGGAGAAAGAGTAACGCAAACAGGGAAACAGACTGTTTCACAATTATAAAAGCCCTTGGCAATAGACAGTTCACTTTTAATATAAATCTGAATTTCTTAATACAGGTTACCCAGACCAGGAGACAAAACAAGTTCTGTACTAACCTGATTTAACATGCCTGCCTGGGAGTACTGAGCATTCAGAAGATTATACTCTCGTAACCTCTAGGAGCATCCTAATGAACTGGCGGAGCAAGACTAAACTAAAGTAAATACATAAATTATGTTTTTAAAAAGTATGACAGAGGGGCAGCAAGAACATTTGTACTGGCAGTAGGTTGCATCTTTTTTTTTTCAGTCTCTTCATTACTCATTACAAATAAGTTAGCTAATTGTTAAACAACAAAAAAAAAGACACTAATTAGAGTAGTGGCTTTGACATCTGTGTGTATTCTAAGTTAAAACTTAATTAGAAGTTAAAACTATGTTGTTTTATTGATGCGTACCTAGCATTTTTAGTCCTTTAAACATTAAATGGAGGTTCACTTAGAAAGGGACATTACAATGAAACATTTAAATACACGGCTGATTTTCTCATCTAGTTAGTGATACTGGCCTTTCTCCTGACATGGTCACTAGCAAAAAAAGAGCAAAATGAGAAACCTGCCAAACATGAGCAAATATTTCCACCTTCTTTCTAGAGTAAATTATTGTCTCTGAATTGCCACTCTTCTTATTTCAGTTTTATTCTTTTCATTCGTCGGCAAGGGAATTCATATGCTCCAGTCCTCCTCCCCCCGCAACAATGATACTCTGCTAATAAACTCTTACTGCCTTTTTCTATCTATCAAAACCACTGCATAAATCGCTGCCTAGGAATGCTCGCCACTCAGACACACATTCTGCTGCCCCCCTTGGGAACAGTGAGCAGAACACTCTGCCAATCAGCAATTATAAGATAATGGTACTAAAAAGCCTGAACCTGGGAGTTATTTGGTTCCTCTGCCAACCCTTCAGGACTCTTATGTGCCTGGGAATTAGGTAATTAACAGACTAATTTATTGTTCAGTATAAAGGATTTTCATCTTTCTAGTCAGGTTTGACATCATCAAAATTCACCACCTCATCAGAAGATGCCAATTGTTTGTCCTCCTTTCCAAAAGCGAAGAAATCCATGAAAACATTGCTTCATAGCTCAAGTTTCCTTTGAGGAAAAAAAAAAAAAAATTGCTGTCACAATTTGAGTATTGCCTCCAATGCAAACACACATGCCTGATCTTCTAGAGTACCCTTAAATAAAGGGAGACCTAAACTCACAAGCCTCAGAGAAGCCAAAGCTATAATTAAAGCAGGCTGTGGATACACTGATACTCCTCACTCTGCACAGTAAAGGATGAATCTGGTTTTAACCTGATGACTAATTTCATTGATCATTGCGTAGACTAGAACATTTTGCCTACAAAAGCTAGATCATTGCTACAAAGAAAGAGTGAGCATTAACTACTGATGGCAATGAACATTGCTGCTTTAGCTTACAGTCCAAGCCATAGCCAAGAGATTAGTGTTCAAACGCAGTATTACAACCTGTGTTTCATAGCTGATACACAGTATTAAGGACTCATCTGCATTACAAATACATGTTGTGTTTAAACATGAGCAGGAGGGGTTACATTAGTGGAAGTAATGACTGCAATGTTATAGTAGTCATAGAATCACAGAATCATAGCATCATTAAGGTTGGAAGAGACCTCTAAGATCGAGTCCAACCGTCAACCCAACACTACCATGCCCACTAAACCATGTCACTGAGCGCTTCATCTACACGTCTTTTAAATACTTCCAGGGATGGTGACTCAACCACTTCCCTGGGCAGCCTGTTCCAATGTTTAACCACTCTTTCAGTAAAGAAATTTTTCCTAATGTCCAATGTGAACCTCCTTTGGCGCAACTTGAGGCCATTTCCTCCTCCTATCACTAGTTACTTGGGAGAAGAGACCAACACCCACCTCGCTACAACCCCCTTTCAGGTAGTTGTAGAGCGCGATGAGGTCTCCCCTCAGCCTCCTCTTCTCCAGGCTAAACAACCCCAGTTCCCTCAGCTGCTCCTCATAAGACTTGTGCTCCAGGCCCTTCTCCAGCTTCGTTGCCCTTCTCTGGACACGTTCCAGCACCTCAATGTCCTTCTTGTAGTGAGGGGCCCAAAACTGAACATTCGAGGTGCGGCCTCACCAGTGCCGAGTACAGGGGCACGATCACCTCCCTGCTCCTGCTGGCCACACTATCTCTGATACAGGCCAGGATGCCGTTGGCCTTCTTGGCCACCTGGGCACACTGCCAGCTCATGTTCAGCCGACTGTCAACCAGCACCCCCAGGTCCTTTTCCTCTGGGCAGCTTCCCAGCCACTCTTCCCCAAGCTGGGGGTCATCATGGTCAAGGGGAAATTGTGTTCAACTTCATGGATTAAACCCTGGTGGAGGACAACTTTCTACTTCTGTGCTCTAGGTACTTTCTTCCAGCGTAAGGAAGTCTGCCAGTTGGTCTTTGCAGAATCTGAAGGAAGGAATCAGCCACATTTGCAATGCAGAAAAGAAAAAAATCCAACTAAGTTGGGAATAAAGAGTGCGCATTAGAGATGTGAAATCTCCTTCACTGAAGATTTTTTAAGAACAAATAGGATACACCTGTTGCGAACAAGTCAGGTATTCCCATTCCTGCCTCAGTTCAGGGTTACTGACCAGCTGTTCTCTTGAGACCGCTCCAACTCGGATACTTTCAGGATTTTAATACTTAGGATGCTGTTCCTGCATCCCTCCTGGTCCAGTCGTATCACTCAAATCAGTCTCATCAGCCAAAGTATAAAACATAGCAAAATGATCCCATGACTCTGGGTTGTAACGGAGCAGGAGAGTCAAAAGAATACTGTTGGGACTGAGAGGGCCGATCAGCCTGCGGGGTGGGAGAGTCTCTGAAAACTAAGCCATGCTTTCCTGGCTTTGACATAGGAGAACTTCCTTTATACTTCTTGGTGGAGGAGGCAAAAAGGAGCATAAAGAATGGTGAGTTTGTTAAATCTAAAAAGAGAAGTTATTAAAAGAAAATGCAGAACATCATATCACTAATAAAAACCTGGCTAAAAATTGTATTGAAGGATAGCACAAAGAAAAATCATTATATCAATTCATAATACATCATGCAAGTATTTTTAATGAACTTTTTTTTAGTCCATAGCTCAAACCCTGACATTTATTATTTCAGTGATTTCAGATGCTCTTTCCAGGATTTCTGTGAAAAAAAGGAAGCCATTTTCAAACCTTGAAACAAATTGGCTCCCATATGTAAGTTTAAATTATCCATCACCCTGCAGGAGGATTCAAGCAAAATCGAAGGCCATCTTGATGAATAATCAAGGTAAATTTGTCACATTTTTTACCATGCTGCATACTTTGAGAGTTTCATAAAAAGATCCACATAATTAGTTTAGCTTACCAGGAAAAAAAAAGTTGAATGACAAGGTCAGGCTCTTGCCCTTTCTGTAAATTAGAGAAGATTGCCATAAATTGCATAATATAATGAAACACCAATTTGCATATTTGCTGCTATATTAAAAGGGATCAGTTTTAGCTCGCAAAGCAGAACAAATAAAAACATGCATTTTAATAACTCAAATTACTCCTAGGAAGTGACCCTCAGCAGAAAGCCTGATTATCACTACTTAATTAGAAGCCTTGGAAATCTAAATCCTCCTTTAAATCCTATTCTGTGTACAGTGAAAGATGAAGCCGTGAGTTTTGTCTTAGATTCAATATTTACTCTTTACTAATATGTTTGCAGGGGAGACTTTCCAAGCATTATGAAGACACGCAAAAAAAATTAATATTCAAAGAAAGAGTGCATAAAACCTGTGTTGGCTTGCAGGTGCAAAGCAATTAACAAGCTGGCATTTGCAGTACTTTTAATTAATTAATTAAAAATTCAAAGCTGACTTTCATTTCTTTAAATGTTTGAACATTTTATCCATCAATAATGAACCACTACTTACTGCTGTGCTACAACAGCTGGTAAATGAAAAACTTAGTTCAACACTAAAAAAGTGCATAGGAATTTCACATTTTGCTTTCTCCTTGCAATTTAAAAATGCAATAGTTTGAAACTCTGTATGATGTGGAGGTGAATCTTGCGTGTCTGCTTAGCTGTAAAAATAAACTGCATTCTATATTACAGTTCACCCTTGAACAGGAATTAAACCCAAAAGTTTCAGTATAAAATGTATTTGGGTTTAATTTTTAACTTAACTTTAAAAATTAAATTCTGTTTGCTTTGGGAAGTCAAGGGATTTTTCTTAAGAATAAAATGTTCTGTCCTGATCTCTAAATGTTAAAATTTATACTATAAAATGAGATTCTGAGTCATTTCTAAATGGTTGCAAATAATAAATAATCAGAAAAAGGTGCTGTGATTAAATTTACAAGTTGATATCACTTGAATGATAAATGTATTGTTTTCAGCAGGAAGATTTTGGTCAGTATGTATTTAAAAGACACTACCATTAATATACTTTAGTTAAAACATAAATACTACATTGCTACCTCACTAGGCATTCACTCAGCTGGAACTAACTGTATTTGCTTAATCTACAATTTTAGATGTATTAGCAAAAATAAATGTTGGTGAATGTAAGAGCCTGATTACATATCTTGGGTAAATTGGTGATAATGAGTCAAGAGACTTTGTGTTCATTCACATATATTAGAATAAGAATCATTATGAAATTAAAGCTAAGATTAATCCTGCTAATGACACCATGGAGCATCTGGGAATAAGATAACCCAGATGTCAAATTCACTGTGATACTGTGCTGCTATTTGATAGAGTAACCCCTTGAAGTGTTCTTCTAAGGCAGCTAGCTGGTACCCCACAGTCCCAGCACTTGAAATGCAAATGAGTGACAAGATAGACTAATAATGAGAGCAGATTCTAGCAGTAAGGAAAATGAATAAATTAAAAAAAAAAAAATCTGAACCACTGATAAGAACAAGCAGCAGGCAACCCAATGTCCTCAATTAGGGTGGATGACATCTGCAGTGTATTTCTCTCTAATAAAGCCCTCACTCTGTATTCCAAAGCACACGATTCTAACACTGTTAACATTTTAATGTCTTGGGCGTGCATGGTAACATTAATTACAAGATGATTTGGATGACTTCTGAATCTCTTTTATGTCTTCCACTGAGTAAAAATCTGAGTTGCGGCTTTGATATCATAAATAAAACGTAGAGACCTGCCAAGCATTAAAGCTCTCCTGAAGTAACTCAGATCTGCTAAGTTACATTAAACCTTTATAGCTAAGTAAAGAGCATTCTCTATGAATTTAAAGAGGGTCAGTGTCTATACATTTTAATGGCAAGCTTTACAGATCTCCAGCATTTTTCTTTAGACTGCAGCTTTTGTTGTTTTTAATTACTAATAAGTTTAATCTAATGTTTTGTTGAGCTCAATTTATCTTCTCCATAGCATTTGTTCAGAAACTTACACCAGGATTAAGTGACTTGCTTCCTTGTTTCCCCAAACCTGGGTCTTCTCTTCCTGCTAACTGCTCTGCTCCTTGTCTGGAAAGAGCAATTGTTAGCAAAAACACTCCCAAAACAAGACCAAGATTATCGCCAACTGAAAAAAACCCACACTTTAATTGTAGCACAAAACTCAATGAGCAAACCAAGAGCAATCCAGGATCCCCATGGGCTTTTCTGATTCACACTGAAATGCAGCGGCACCTCATCTTTGTTGCAGTTGTCAGGCATGCTAACCACCCACTGCACTGCCATCATCCCTGCATCAACTCTGGAGACACACTCAGTGCGGGAAAAAAAATGAACAAGGGCCAGCTTTTGTGGAGGAAAGACACACAGCATCCCTGGTTCTGTACTGCCCTGAATCTTCTTTAAGTCAGTACAGTAAAACTGAGGAGAAAGCTTTTCATGCAGTTTTGTAGCCCACTTCACGTCAGTGTAAATGCAAGGAGCAAAAGCATGCAGAATCAAGCTTTTATTTTCTCAAATGAATGCCTGAAGCAGACAATGAACTTTCACTACTGTTGGGAACAGGACAAGGATCTATCCTGCCTTCTTGGCACTGCTACCAGTGGTGTTAGGAAACAGACTCCTGTTTGTGAAACTCTCCCAGGCTGAGGCAAGACGCTCAACCTTCTTGCAGCTTCAGACATCTCGTAAAACTTCACTCCGCCACAGGTTATGATACACAGTTCAGTAAGAATTTTATGAGAAACATCACTGCAGGAAAGGCTTGAATACATTTCTTTGGGGCAAATGAGCAAATGTAAATGCTTTGATCTCTTCTTTGACACTGGGACACAAGTTGACCAGAGTCTTTGTGCCAAAGGTGTAAGATCACAATTAACATACTTCCATGCATCAGTTACAAGAACAAAGTAACAATAATGTGTCAATCCACAGTTAAGATTTGTGGTCATGAGATTTGTGATGAGAAGCTGCTCAAGCCATTTAATCTCATTACAAACCTCCTTCCTCAGAATCTCACATCTGTGCCCGATTCTGAGGACATTTCTGGGACACCACCACTAGCCGGTCTTCTGCTTTTTTGGGTTCCACAGGACACACACTCTTCTCCGTCTCTCTCAGCTATATATGTATCCACATACACTTCACTTTTTTCTTGTCCCCCCCCCCCCCCAATATATTGATAAGAGACATTTACTGGTCCAATTAAATTTTGTACAAGTCTGAGAAAAGATAATTGAAGAGAAATTAAGAGGAAAGCAAACTGGCCTTGGGATCTATGCCTTCAACTACATTTTTAGGTGCATTTTAGAGGGTAATTTATACAAACTCTCATTTAATGCAGATGTTCTTTCTTTTTTCAGCCTTCACAGCCTCAAGAATTAATGAAACACTGAGAAATTTCAGAGAATATCTTGATGTTAATAATTTTAAACCTTTTCTCTGAGGAGCAAGGGCAATTATTTCTACTGTTATTTTGTTGCAGTAGATCTTGTCTTCCAGGTGGAGCCAGCTGCGGCACAGTTGTGCTCATTCTTTATACCAGAAATTTGGGGGGATTTACTATTCAGAATTTGAAATGTTTTTGTTGATATAATTAAAAAAGCATACCCTTTTAGATACTTCAGCCCATGATTTGCTCAGTCAGGAAAGTAATTCACACAGATAAAGTTTCATAAAAGGCACAGACTGTTTTCCCTGAACAAAGATACAATGGCACTCACATCTTCGGTCTTCTATTGACATCCACAGCTCTGCGGATTTTCATTTCATTTCAGCCCTGCTTTTTAGCTTATATGGGTGTTCTCCTCTCAGATCCTCTAGATCAGCAGTGCAGGAAAAGGACTTGTGAAGTTGGAATAATTCGCTCACAGCCTTACCCATTTAGAGTACTGAAAAGCTTGCTCAAGTATCCCCAAAGCTAAGTTCAAACAAAGAGTTCAGCATGTCTACACCTAAAAGTAAATCTGCACAATCAGCTCTAGCTGTTGGAATGTATGCGCAACTAGAAGCATGGATTGTTCAAAAAAATATCCTCTTTTATTGTAGGTTCGTGAGATGAAAGCACGAGCTGTAAATCATCCTCATGTATGTCAAAGACAGCACATGCCATGTCTTTGTTGGTGGTCTTTGCTAAGAGACAGAGACTGATCTTGTCCCAGCCTACATGATTTATCCTATTAATCAGTGTCTTAATGACCATTTCAAGTGACTTTTGAGCAGAAGTGACCACTGTCTAAGTGCCTTCCCATTTTCTGGAGAAGCTGTCTCTTCCCAAGAATGGCTTTGCACCACCCTCTGCCTTGCTGCTTCACTCTGCTCACCCCTGCAATCACCTGGCAGTGAGCTGGAGGCCCAAAGCTCTCTGACCTCCTTCGTTTTCATTCCTTGGAGTTGGCTTGCTAGGGTGCCTTCACAGGGCACTGCATGCCTGCAGTGGTTTCGCCTTAATCTGCACTGAATCCAAAATTTCAGCAGTTTTAAAACCCTATAGCCTGTATCTCTCCTCTGAAAATACTAACAGATTCGTTTCTTTCATTCTATCTATTAGGAGATAGCACGATGCACCTCCTTGCAAGAACATGGAGCAAGTGTATAACCACTGAAGCCACTGAAGGTTTTTTTTAAATTTATTATAGAAGCTTCATTATAGGAAAAAAGCTTGATTAAATATGCATAAAATGGGGCTTTTTTAATAGCTGGAAAAGCTTGTAATGTAACCACAGGGACAAACCATAGAGATTCAGAGAGGAAAAACCATAGAAGAGTTATAAAAATACCCTCTTAAAAAGGTAACTGTATCATGAACACACTACTACTTTCACGAGGTAGGTTTAGTAAATTAAACAGGTTCCAAGAACAACTATACAGGGAATTTCCGAGACAAAAGTTTAAGTCATAGTTACACAGGTCTTGTCTTCCCTTGTGCTTGGGCAAAACTGCCATTAATATTAATGGCAGACAGGCATGCATGTAAAGGAGAGAAACCCCTAATTAGTGTCGTAGCACATGCAACATTCCTAACAGGGAAACCATTTTGTATGCCCTAATTGCACAAAATTGGCAACAAGTTACCGTATGCATCTTTATCAAAGGCTACAAAAGCTCATGAATTCTCCAGTGGTGGGAAAACGTGCCCATACTGCAGAGTTTGGGTGACAAAAGCAGTCTCTACACGTGTTATCCTTACACCCTCTGCTACCTAGCAAAGGTAGCCCTCCAGGGGTTCACTGAGCACTGTTCTTGCTGCATCCCTCATCTCTCAGAGGGGAAGAACAAGCACCTGTGTTTTCCACCAAGGTAAAGATATTTTTCAGCATTTTTTACTTAAACAGATCTGTCGCTGATCAGTCGCTGCTGACATGCAGGTATTGCAAAACTGCACTAAAAACACACTGTAGCCTTACAAAAATATCAGAACTGCACTGATCATGTTAGAGAGTAGGGTCTTCTCTCTCTTATTTACAGGAGATTTCTTCATATAATGCATTGCTACAAATCACAAGAAAGTCTATTTGGCTGCAGAAAGACATTCAAGGTCCAAGTCATGCCTGCTACAATTCCTACTAAACACAAAGCATTAAAATTTCTGCAAAAATATTTCAGAACTCTTCTCATTTTTAAGTCAAAGTTAATATTTTTCCTAACTAAAACAATAAACCAATTTTATCTGCAAGTAAAGGTAAGTGGTTAAGTGGAATTATATGAGCAGCCCTTATGAGAGTATGGTTTTACAGAGAAACCCCCTACATTCTTATAACAACTATCTTTTTAGATTTTTAAATCTTTAAATGTACATTACTTAAGCATCTATGTTTTCCTCTCTTAAAAACATCAGAGCAAGTAATTCCTCAAGGAATTCAAGTTGACTTCTCACTGATGCAATAGGTGTCGGTTTTGCTCCAGAGATTCAGAGAGAGAAAAATATCCTATTCAACATTTTTAAATTTTTAAACTGGAGAAAGGAAATACTGTGTGAAACATTTTCACCTAAATACTTAATTGGAAGTCAAGATAAACAGAGACTGGCATCAACCTACTTAACAAGAAACATGACTGGCTCACTTGATAATTTCTTCAGTAAACATGGAAGTTTCTTTCAAAAAGCAAATTCTTTCCTAGACTGTTTGTTTTGTTTGGTTTTTTTTTTTTTAAGCAGTAGTCTTCATTCTTCTAGAACCAAAATCTCAAAGCGACCAAAGCAAAGTCTGAGAATGTGCAAGTTTAATCATCTAGAAGCTCAGGTAGCGACAGCATATCCACTTCACCAATTACAATAAGACAAATCTGCCCATGTTGTATTTGTGGATAGACTGTTTGGCCCCCAATACTCAACTTGGACGAGTTTAATGTTTCCCTGGCTGGTCTACTGTCATGCCCATCTGTCAGAGTGGCATAGTGCCCATTCACAAGGTAGAATGCCAGTTTCAACCAGAGTATGGATACTAACCAAAGACCAGTTTACAAGGAAAGCCTATTGGATGTAGCTAATGACACCTTATTTACAGAGATCCTCCTGGTGTCAAGCAGTGCCAAATTAAGAACACATGCTACATTACAAGGATCACATCTGTTAACAAATATTGGCACTTTGTCACTGGCATCTGCCTCTTTTGTTAATCCGCTTCGGTAGTGAAAAGGCTGCCTCAGTAGAAGAGATGTTCAGGCCTCGTCCTACCAGCATAATCACAGATTTACTCACCAAGAATCTCCCAATAACAGGCCAAAGTCTGTCAACATTACCTCTGCATACATCTCTTCCCAGGGGTCGGTGATGCCCTGTAAAAAGCTGTGAAATTACAGAATTATAATACCTATTCAAATGAGCTTTTTCATATGTTTGAGGGTTTATTAAGCCTATTGTCATCCTGTCAGCAACAAGAGGAACATGATTGCAGAAAACAGAGTGATAAGCAATAAAAAGGGGAGAAATGACTGTTGTATATTCTTGGTACAGCTGAGTTTGCAATCTAAGTAAAAGACTGAATCAAATACCTCAGCCCAAAGTCAAAAACAAAACCAGAGAGTACCAAACACGATGTTCTTTGGGACTCCTTTGCTCTCATATGTTGGGTTTTGCTTTTTTTTTTTAAGCTGAACAGTATGAATGTATTAAGGCATGGACAGCATGGGCCAGTACAGAAAGGCCTCTGTATTGAAGGCATGTGATTACAATTTCCATTTTAAGATTATTTCCAGCTTCCACCATAACAACAACAAACTAGAACGTGTTCACCACTTATAACTACCACTGTAATCCCTGCCAGCGCCTGGGCTCCCAGTCCTGAGCGAGCAGTTTGCCACAAGTCGTGCCACGGAGAGTAAGTCCAGAAGCTGCCAGTCCTTGCCAGCAGTCTCAGCAGTGCTCTGTGGCTGGGGAGAAGGGAGGTGGGCTGGCTCCCCATCCAAGCAGGTGGGAACATGAGCACGAGGGGCTCCCCCTTTTGGGAGCTGCTGCCACACTTCCTGTTTTGCTGGTCGGAAGGCAATGGGATCTGCACTCCCAGCAAGTCTCTCATTTACCCTTAGTTCAGGGGAAAGAAAGGAAGGCGTAAGGGATGCAACATGAGGGTGAGACTGAGGGGCTGCTACTGCTTCCTGCCTTCTAGGGTACAGAGGCAACCAATTACAGGGATCACCAGCATTTAAGGTTGGTGTAAAGGTATCATGGTAGATATAGCAGGAGCAGACACTTGTACTCACCTTGGTGAAGAGACCAGGACTCTATTCTCTTTGCTTTGTTGATGAGATATAATTGCCTGGCTGACCACACTGCAGTACGGTGCATCACTACGGGTAATTTACAATAGGATGGGAAGCTCTTGGACTGAGTTATTTGGTAACAAGCAGCTTTCACTGGAGGTAGCTTAAAGGACTAGCTGAATTTTCTTGAACAGGCACCAAGAACATCAATCCTGAAGAATCTCTTTTGTGTTGGCTCTAGAAAGGAGAAACTACATTTACACTCCTCTAGGACACCAAAGGTCTGGGAACAGGATGATGCTATGGGGAATAAAATGAAGTGTTTTCACTCCTTAGTCAGATGCAGCTATTGTTCAATAAATCCCTGCCCAAGAAGTACCACTAAGTATTACTATTTAGTTCACATCATCTCTGGTGCCGAGAGATTTGCCTCTAGCTCTGTTCTCTGGAACGAGTTTCCTTTGGGCACCCTGCTCTTTCTGTTACACCAACCAACCCTGCTAGCATCAGTACTGTGAGCTGGTTGTATTTTAGTACAGTTCATTTCGGTAGCATTCACAGAGGGCATAGTGCTCCGCAGGAAGCATTGAAGATAAGATGGCATAAAACTTCAGTCTTCCTGTGCTATTAGAACAGGTCTGGCCCATACCTCATCAGTAAGTATTGATCTTTGTGGAGGTTCAACTTCAGGCTTCAGAGTGAGCCAGATGAACCATTTAAAATGAAATGAAGGCAGAGGGCTGTGTGCCTGTGCCTTTGGTGCACATGTAGAAACTACTCTCTCCTAGCATCATGAAACAGACATTCTTCTATGCTCTTACCAAGATTAAAATGTAAAGCAAACTGTTTTCTTTCTACTGTTGGATGAAGACCATACAAGCATTGAGCTGACTGTGCTCTTCAGTGGCACCACAGTGTTTCACTCACCAGCCAGCAATAGTTTAACCAGTCAGGATATACAAAAAGGGACTGAAGATTTTGTTGAATGATTCCAGGAAGTTAGTTACCAGGGCTGTTACAGATGGTTCCTTCCTCTTCCTTTACAGCAGCACGTCTTGAACAGAGACATAACTTCACCGTGCAATTAGGACAGAAGAAGCAGGTATCTTACACTGCGCGTAAATCAGGAGAGTTCCCCAAACATCTCCAAACCAGTTGTCAGCCCACACCCCTGCAAAGCTTCAAGACAAACAGGCACACATTAGGAGAGGTATTTAACAAAAACAAAAAAAGACAGACATACTGATTGATTTGTCTTGGAGGCCTGAATAAAGTCTAGCTTGTGACAATTCCAGCAAAAAAAAACCCATATACATGATGATATAAACATCACTCTCCAGCATGGCTGATGGATTTATTTTGCTTAAATAGTCTTGAAGCACCAAATGACATTTGTGGTAATGTCATGGGGGAAAATGTTTAACTGCCTCCTGGATTTACCCGGCATGTGAAAGATGTAATTCTAAAGATAACGATAACGATATTCCATTTATACATCTCCTGTCATCCAAATTAATCCTTCTGTTTTGCTAACTACACAGGAATATCCTTAACCATAAAGCCACAGTCAGTACTGGAGACTAACAGCTTCAAATAGGAAATAAGAATTTCACCCACTTGGCAGCCGGTGTCTGAACTACGAGAGGCACAACGTGATTAACCACAGCTCAGCTTCTGAGCTGGGTGTGTCCTTGGCATGTTTGTTGCAGGCTGAGTACGCGTATCCAGGATCCAGCTTTCACCTTGCCCGCGCAGCTGGCAATCCCAGCAAAGATGGCATTTACAAAGAGTTCACCTAAGTCAACGCTGCTTAACCTGGTAAGAAAGTGAAGTCAGTTAAACCACCAGAGCATTTCCCAGCACATGTAATGGTTCCAGTACAAACCCTGGTCCTATCTGCTTCTTGTTCACCAGGGAAATGCACTGGAATCACTGTTAAGAGTGACATATGTGGCTGTGGAGTCCGGTTATGCCACTTAATTTTAGACACGTAAGAATTAGATGCCTCACCACTCAAATGCTTTCTCTAGAGGATATGTATCTCCAGAGGGCATTTCAAGTCTTAGGTCAGCTAAACTGCCCTTTTTAACAATCTCTCCCTCCCCCACAACTAGAGAGAAAGCCAAGGGTGACGTAGTCTCCTCAGGTAGATCCTTAATGCTTGGTGGCAGGAGCCACTTTTCATTTGATGCACCTAGTTCAGAGAAGCAAAATGGCATTTCTTGGCTAGTGATGAATCAGAAAATACCCGCTTATCTAATCCTAAATGCCAAATGACACCTCTTTAAGGGCTCCTGTCTGGTCAGTCAGTCCCGGTAGGCTGTCTCCTGGCCATCTGCATCCCTGACCCTGAGGGGGCTCCGTGGAGCTGTTAGCCTGTTCAAGATGGCTAGAAGCCCTGGCAAAGCCTTGCAAACCAGCTACCATCGAGGAACCAACACCAGCACAAGAGAAGGTTTTGCCTCTAGTACTATGACGGGACTCCACAGGTGCCTGGCCATACAGGCCTACTGAGACTCTGCAGCAACCGAGATTTTTGCTGAATAAAGTAATAATGCTGACAGGACTGCTTGAAAAGCAGTAGTAATAGAAAAAAAAAAAAGAGAAGGGCTAATAGACAAGTGAACCTATTCATGTTTTATTCTTTTACAATAATATAAGAATTTAAAATATTAATTTATGCACATTTAAAAGGCTAAGAATAGAAGATAGAGGGTGCAGGATGTGATTTCTACAAACCTGAAATAACATATCTATCTAAAACCAATTCATATTTATTGGTGGAATAAATCCTTAAAATCCTTTCAACAATGAACAGTCACTGTCAGTGCAGCATTTCTGCACAGCACCTGTTCCAGGTTCCAACCCAAGAAACAGAACTGGAAACTTGTGTCAGAGAACACTGTTAAAAGTGTTGTTAAAGTGATATGCATGTATTTTCTTCAGTTCTGTGGAAAAAGCCTGCTTTTAAACATTTTATCAAATGCTGCCCTCTAGTGAACAGATGGCTTTCAGATGAACATGTATAGACTAGAACAGTTGTATGGTCTAAACGAAAAACTTAACTAAAATAACCGAAGTGCATACCAATCGAGACAAAGGAGTCAAATGAGATGTCTGGATCATTAGTAGCAATTCTTACATTGTTATATTATTGCTGGTGATGTTTTTCCCCTCTACTATTTTATAAGCCTCTGAATTCAGTGCATTTAGTGTATTCTGCACCCTCCACATCTCCAGCATCTTTCCATATTGTAAACCTCCACCAGACGTTTATATTTTGTATGCTCAAGTTTTAATGGTATGTTTCACCATTCTTGAGACTCTCCATCATCACAGAGGTAGCCTGTTTGGAATTAAATTCTGAATGTTAAATTAGCCTCCAAGATAACAGAGTTCAATAGCATTGTATAGATACCTGAAAGTGTGTAAAGGAAGAAAAGAGCAGTGAAAAACGTCTACCGCCATGCTTGATTCATACTATTCTTTCTCCTTTTCCCATGAAAGGGATATTTCCCATGCTTCACTTGCTTACACAAAATTTAAGCTTCTGCTTCTTACCCATCGATGAAAAGAACAGCTCTGACAGACTCAGAAAAAAGCATGGAAATTCTCATAAACCACAGGTTCAATTAAAACACCCAACACAAACTAAGCCGCTCCAGCTCCCACAATAGCATGCATTTAATAGATTCCAACCTGTTAACGTTTATACTAGCTCAATATTTTAATAGTATTGGTTTTATTTCTCCATCAAGTAGCAATTTCACCCATTAAGGTAGAATTAGTTGCCTTATAGTTTATGAGTAGCATTTAAGTAGAGGGGTTTGTTTTTCATGGGATAATTTTCTTGTAAGTGCACACTGCTAATACACTCTAACGCTCAGCTTTCCTCCTTTTGCATATTGCATATGCTAAACAAGTTCTTTCAGTAATAAAAGAATAACCCACCACTTATCACTGCAGTCCAAAAGACTGTGTGTAATAGGGTCATAAGGAAACACTTCTTTAAGGCTGTGCCCCCCAGTATTTTCTTGAAAAACAGAACACTTGTGTTTGATTAAAGGTATATGAAATAAAACACATAACATTAAAAATTACTTTTACAGTCACTGCTACCAAATAGATATCCTGCCCACTACAGCAGGTAGGCAGTCATATGAATTAATTTGAAGCCTCATCCTTCAATCCATCTTAGTAATATATCAATTCATAAGATGGGAGGTATCAGCACTCTATGCATGGGAAATAGCCAGATCTTGACAGCTGCTGGAATTTTTTTTTCTTCCACACTACCAACACGCCTGAAGATTTTCACAAAGAATGGCAAGACTTCAGAAGAGCTGGCAAATCTAAGGGCATCCAGTTCCCGGTGGCTACCCTCACATAGCTTTGAGAGGCCTGGCTTTTGGAAGATGCTTTGCACTTACCTCTTAAAAAATAGTCTCCTTTCAAGCTTCTGAAATGAAACACTACACAACAGAGACGCATGGTGCCAGGGCACACTTTTGAAACTGCTGGTCTGACTCCTTTGGTTTTATCTTTATACCCACATGTGAAAAAGCCTGGGAGAAAAAGGGAAAAGATGATATTTAAGAAAATGGAAAATTTCAGTTTCAGTTCAGATTATTTCATGCAGAATATAAATCACTACCACGTAAAATTATCTTCTAGGTGTGTCAAAATCAGGGCTTTGTATCGTGCAAATAGCTGTTGAAGGTGCTGTGCAGAAATGCTGCACTGACAGTGACTGTTCATTCTTAACCTGCATGAGCCACTCAGTCCTTAGACCTCTGACGTGACTCCGTTGAGGGGATTTTTCATGGGAGTATGCAGGAACACAGCTGCATGACTGGAATTAAAGCCAGCAGGAGATAAAAGAGAAAAGGCAGACCAAAATACTATCCAAATACAGAAAATTTCAATAATCTGTTTTATGTTTCTATAAGAGTGCAAAGCAAGCACAGGAATCATTTTCAGTTTTGACAGAAGGTTGCATTTGCCTTCCTTTCATCCTGCCTTCTAGGCAACAAGGCAGTTTTCAGTAACACTGCTTCCCCAAAATGACAGTTTGCTCGCTCTCCAGCGAACGTGTATATGACCAGGATTCAAGGGACAAAGATGGCTGGATGGATCATTAGCTCTGCTTGGTGAAGACCTAGTACCGACAGGGAGAGTGAGGAAAACACTGATCCATTGCTCCCCAAACACCCACTAAAAGAAATCCATAGACTGCACTGTAGACTTAAACAGACTTAATTATGGCATATGAAGATTAATGAACTCCATAATTTGTGTAATGTGGAAAGCACTGGCATCCTGCACAATGATGCAAATCTGAATAAATAGGGCTTTGCTCTTGCAGAAAGACTCTGAATGCTGTGGCATGAGATGCAACCAGCCTGGCCGCATCTTACCCACTTTAGTGGCTGGGTACAACTTGAGCAACACAATATGCAAGGCAACTAATCCCTAGTGCCAGTTCTTGTGATTTTATTCCAAATTACATTAGTTTTAGATAAATTCTAGTCTGTTGTTCTCTGTCAACACGTAGGGGTCTTATGGAGACCGAATCAGTGCCGAAACAAGGGCATGCTGGAAATTATTCTGCCCAGTTTGTGAAGTAGCTCGTTAAAATCTGCCTCCAGCGAGCTACAGCCCCCTACCACTGCTCTCTCCGTTACCCGAGCTGTACGACTTACACATAACTTCTGCCATTCCCCGCTGCCCAGTCAGGCATGGATCTGCCACTGCCCATGAAACTTATTGTCAGTAGTTTGACAGCAGGGCCCTGGGCAGAACCACGCACCCAAGCCTGATACCCACCCTCCTCCTAGAGCATGGAGAGCTGCAGAAAAAGCTGGAGAGCAAGGGCTCCTCATTCCTCTGCTCTTTTCTGCACACTATCTGACTAGCACAAAAGTTAAAAACCCAGTTTATGCTGGGCTTCTGGGCTAGCTAGACACCTGCTGATTCCATAATCTCCCTGTCCACAGAAAATTCACTGGCGTTAGAGAGATTTTTCCTTCCTCAATGACACTGATTGCAAGTTATGCCTCTGCTCACAGAAACACTAATTAGAGTCCACAGAGGAAGTTCCTATCCCACAACCAAGCATTCAGGTGCTTTGCATGTTTTGAAGGAGCACATCACAATAGTGTTGGATGCAGTTTAACTAACCTGGGTTAAATTCACACCAGCAGTCATAAAGTAGATTCATTTTTCTAAACATTTCCTTGAGAAGAGTGTCAAGTGGAACAATTCTCCACCTGCATAAAGACAACTACCATCCTGACAGCTCTGCAGCACGACCCAGATGAGGTTGAGAGAACTGTCTTCCTCCAAGACCTACTGTGCACCTGAATTGCACATCCCAGACCTTTTGAGTTTCATATCTACTCAAGACTCCCTAACTAATCCGTTTATCCCTGTAAACACTAGAAATAAAATCCTAATAAAATTCCTAATCCATACAAATCTGAGAAAAGAGAGGCCAAATCAGGGGTTAAATTCTATCTCCCAAATATTTGGGTCAGAGATCCAAAGCACATCAGAAATTATTTTTTGTATACCGTTTCCAAAGTTTGTTTGTAAAATAATCCATTATGCCATTAGCTAGTCAAAAGACTTTATCATCCTCCTCATATATGGTGGATTTTCAGTAATGGCACATGTAGGCAGGCACCTTTTACAATTCATTGCTGACCTTACGCTTCCACATCTGCTCAGCTGCTGTCTGTTGCCTACTGTTTACAATGGAAATGCATGCTACACCTCACAACTGGCAGCATTCTGGCAGGCATCGTACATACTTGGCATAGTGTAGAGCAGAGCTCCTCCCACCAGTTAGGGTCATATGCTTTTCTTCATCTTAATTTACACAAGTAGATGGATCAACTCTATTCAGAGTTGGCTTTAGGTTGCACAGATGAAATGTATTTGTACATATGTACGCATGCATGTGTTTATAACACACAGTTATTTAAGTCATACAAAAATCCTACATAAAGTCTTTTTCTCCTGCAGAAGGATATCTAAATAATAGTCATGCAAATACCTATTTAGGTAAATACTGAGATAGTAAAATCATTACTGTAAAATAGCTACCAAGTAGAGTATCCAATCCTTCTTCCCCTTGAAAGGGTGACAAAACTCCCCTTGATTTCAGTGGAAGAAACTCTGACATCTAAAGAGCCACTGCCTGTCAAATATGTTATCCTGTTAATATTTTGCAATTAAAAAAAATTAAAATAATAAAAAAAGAGCAATTAAATCTTATTACGGACTCTTCTTGGCTTTGCTTATTAGTCCCCATTGTTTCCCGAGACCTGTCATGAAAATGAAAGTTTTTAAAGCCAATAGCCATATGTTGACTGTTGTCCCACTTTTACCAAAGACAAATACAGATTTGTTTGAAAATTTACTTAAAAAAATGCTCCCAGGTTAAGACCTTGTACGCCAAATTTCAGCCCAGAGCGAATTTTTATGGCCGAGTTATAAACCCTTGAAAATAGGAAACTAATACTGCAAGGATTTAAAATAATAGAAAATGTTTCACATAATGTAAATCTATAAGCAGAGTATTATATTTAAGTCTTAATATCTACATAGTTGGATTATCTTATATCTTGACAATCATACTAAGTAATCTTGCCTCCTTTCCCCTTCCTTTGATTCAGTGTTTCATTCTTATGCATTAACAATGCTCTGGGCCATAAAATACTGTATTAATATTAGTTTGTCACAGTAGACTAAATTTAGAACAACTCATTAATATGGGAGAGTAAAAGGCATTCTGCCAGGAGTGTGAGTGACTCTATAAGCTCTTAAGGCTATAAGTTATGCAGATATGCCACTTGAACTAGAGAGCTAGCAATTCTTTTTGTTACTAATAAAAGATTCTATTAGTTGAAGCCGATTCTATTTCTAATTAAGAAATGTGGAAAAAGGCAATTTTACCATTGGATGTATCTCTGATGTGTAGCCAGAATAAGCCATACACCATCTTTCTCTGCTTTCTGGTTGGATAGGATTAGTGGCACATGCACAGAATGAATCTTCCCCTGCAGTATACAGGAAAAAACAACTCCACTGTAGTATTTTCTTTGGTACAGTCATAATCTGTGTATTCAGAAGAAAGTCCAGCAATCAGAGCTGTTTCAAAACAAATCTTGTAATGTTTAGAATTGCCCCAGTGAAGAAAGTTTTCATTTTTCACAAATACAGTCTTTCATTCGTACAGTTTCATGCCAGTAATGCCTTCTCAAAGGTTGTCAAATATTAATTTTTTTAAATTTAGTCCCTTGCTAAGCTACAAATATTCATGTTTAACACCAAGTAGCAGTTCAGGGGCTGACAACAGTATGTACCTTTTGAATGATGCATAGAAAGCAGCAGTTAGCACAAAGACAAAGCCACCAGATTGGTCTCAGGGAAACCCAGTGTCTGAATTTTTCATGATTCCTCTAGCACTTAAAGAATAAGAAACTGGCTACTACTGTTGGGAGATCAGCATTGTGAAGGTCAGAGCCCAAAAACATGCAAGTGAATCAGGTTTTGCCTGGGGAAAGTGAAAAGGGATTTAAGCTGCTTAAGAGAATTATAAAGATTTTTTTAATGTATTTTACAAACACTGTAGTAGCTAAACAATAGCTATAAAAATGAGGAGAGAATCATATCCACCTACTATTCATTGCTTGTAAGTCTCAAAAGACAGAGAAAAGACCTTTTCTTTATGTCTGAAGGCTTGAAACTTCCAGAGATCATTCTTTTTCTTATAGACTTCCCATTACCCTTCTTTTGCCTTTTAAGAACTGCAACTACTTCAGAAGAAAATTGATAAATGGGAAGTGTAAAATAAATTCAGTAATTTCTCTATGCTTACAAAAATGCAACTGCAATAACGTGATGTCTTAATTACTCCACAGCCCAGTGGCTTGTGTATGTGTTTATTTCCCATAGCAGACAAACTTTACTTGATCTCGTAATTATTTCTAGAAAGTATACATTGATTCCAGGGGGGGGGGAATAACAGAAACTGCTTAGAAAATTATTACACTGTTTAAGCAACTGATGGCTTCACCTGTCATCATCTAGTTAAGCTCTTAATGAGTTATTTTCTATTCTTGGTCACATCTGATTTTTTTTTTAATATAAGTCCCTTTGAACAGCTGGGAGTTACAGCATCCTTTGATCACGGTATTCTCAACTTTCAGTTAAAATGAGGACATCTTTGTCCTTACTTGGGCTATTTTTACAAGTGTATTTCTTCAAGTATGTTTTTGGGCATTACTTTGCAGGCGTACAAGGAAGCTGTGCAATTAATGTATACATTTTTACATAAATGTTTATAAATTTAGTAAAGGGAGAAAGCTTTGCCACAAGAAACCTCAGCTCTTTTGAAGGCAGTTTTCTAATGATGACCCTTGGCATGCTAGCCCACATGGGATTCCTCTGAGAAGAGTCTGATGAAAATTAGTCTATTCTCATTTCAAACAGAATTTTGCTGAAGTCCTGATCAGAGCATCAGCATGGAGTCCAGGGAGACAACACACGCTACTTGATTCACTCTGCAGCCTCCCTCTCCTGGTAATTGTTGCAGGAACACATAGTGACAAGACTATAGGATGTGAGGGGTCTGGATGTACTCAGGCTGTTACTCTCTGTTTAAAGATTTAAACCATCAGGGTATGATAAGGCTTTTTGATGTTCATTGAACATGGAGCTTGGGTACAGAAGAAGGGGAAAGGGCTTCACCGGAAGGCAATCATCTTTCAGAGCCACAGTAAGACTGAGAGAGGTGGGAAAATCTCAGTCTCAGCATAGACATGGAACAAAGGGAGATGAAAGGGCTAGGGTGAAGAAGGGGCCAGATCTGGCTGTGAGGCAGAACTTGCACTAAAAGATAGTTCGATGCCTTAAAAAGCAGAAAAACCATTTAGTGTTCTTGCTCCATTAACATACACTTTTGGCTAAAATTTAACTATTCTGCACATTTTTTACAGTTTATGTTGACACTGGGTTTAAACAATGCCTCTGGCTTATTTTGAAATTATTTAATGAATGTACTTTGTCAGATGAACATCATTTCCTAATTATACAGAAAAGTATTAAGTGATGAGCTATCTTAAAGAGTGGATACAATCTTTTCTTTCCTAAGGGACAAACCGAAAACAGGCTGATGCCATATGTTGCTGTATAATGTGTATGATGTTGCGGGGGCGGGGGGTGCAACAGAAATTCTCCCTGTCTTGACAAAGCAAGATCTATAGCTAGGAGTCATAGACAAACATGAAGCAATATTACCATCACCAGGTAAAGCTGATACGCCACCGTTTCATCACCCAGAAGGGAATGACTATTTCCAAGGATAATTAAGGACCTAATCCTGAACCATGAATGGTGATGATTCATTAGCTTTATAGGGAGATAAGAGGAATCAGTGGGTCACAGGATCAGGCTCTAAAATGAAAGAGAGATTTGAAGGAGTCGTCTGCACAATTTCATACACTAGGAGGAGGAGAAAGACAGTTTGATCGGAGCATCGCTTCTATGCTCTGGGAGTTTCACAGCACCTTCACTGTACAGCACTCTAATTTTGTAGGTCCAATAGGCATTTGCCAGCATTAGCTGCTCTGAAATAACAGAGAAGGTAAAGGATTCGCACAGAAAGCTGAGTGTTAAGCTGATCAAAGTTAGAGTTACAGGGATTTATATGCACCTTTCTAGCTAAGAAACACTGTCTGCTTTTTATACTAATCTCACTGGGCCAAATTTATCCTGATGTAACTCAAAGCATATCAAAAGAATTACTGCAGAGATAAAATGGACCCAGTCTCCCTCTGATGTTATTTATAAGCTGTATGTTTTGCTCTATAATAGCATATATAGTTAGAGGGTTGCCTGACTGCAGTCACTTACAAGGGTGCAAAAGTCTATTGACTTCAGCAAAGTTAATTCTGAGTTTGATGAAGGAGATTCCCATCAAAGCAGTAACAATGGCTATTCCTGAAAATCATTCCTATACATTCACTGATGTTCTTAACTTGGCATTAAGAGCTGTATTAATACTCACATTAGGCTGTGCATTCTCCTTCAAATCTGAAGGCTGACACCTTTTTTCTAACAGCTAAATGCCTTATATGCATCTGTTGTGAAACAACTCCGTCCTACAGTGTGTAGTATGAACAGTCTGCTTAGCATGTATGTTTGGAATCCAAGGTTGGCCTTCAAATCCAAGGTTGGCATTTTCAGAAGCGTTTAAGAGACTTATGCATTTAAGTCCTACTGAAAGTCAATGAGACTTGTCTTCCTAAATCAGTTAGGTTTTCTGACTATTAGATCCTATTGCGTTGCAGCGAGAGTTGGCTGCCTCCCAGCTAAGGCTTTGAAAAATTCAGCCAACAAAATAACACTGCCACAATATTAACACAAACAATAGACACAAGTTGTGTAAATGGAGTCTTTCCATGATCAGCCTACTTAGAAAATGGTAAGATCTTTAAAAAGTGATTCCTCTCTATCCAGGACCCCCTCTAGATTTCATATGAGGAAAGGGACACTCTAGTTCATGCACAGATGCCCCATGTGACAGCCCAGATAAGACCCACTTTATTGGCCACTATATTGGCCAACTTCCACTCAGAAAGGAATGGGACTTTTTTTGCTGCCATTATCCAGAGAGGCGTATGTCCAAATTTGTCCATCATCTTCTATGATGATTTGGTATGAAAATTTTGCTTCATTCTGAGAAAGAAAGAATGTTCGTTCATCTTCTGTCATTATTTTGAACAGCGTGAATTGAACAGTAAACCTAAGTGCCTTGCAAGAAGCTACAGATAAGACCAGAAGATGCTGCTATGCCATCCAAGTCTCTGTAGGCATATTTGATGTGGAGTTTACATAATAGCAATTGCAGGAAACAGAAGTTGAAGAACCGTTGTTTTGTTCTGTTTTTTTTTTTTTTTTTTTAAAGAAAATGTATTCCCTTTCTTTCATTTCCTTTAGTTGCTGCCACACAATGTATTCATCTGCAGCCATCCAAAAAATTATGCATGGAGCAGTAGCTCACCCACCCCCCTGTGACTTCAGCCGACACTTTAGAAGCTGGGATCCAAAACGCAGTCCCAGACCATGGATGTCCTAGTTTTTCCATACAGTGCTCCTTCCTCGGACAAGTTGAAAACGGAACTTTGTATGAACTGACAACCAACAGCACTGAAAAGGGCCAAAGTTTGCATGATTCATTGCAGTCAACACA
This sequence comes from Calonectris borealis, assembly GCF_964195595.1. Classification (NCBI taxonomy): domain Eukaryota; kingdom Metazoa; phylum Chordata; class Aves; order Procellariiformes; family Procellariidae; genus Calonectris; species Calonectris borealis. Next base: position 18,489,498 of record NC_134319.1, on the reverse strand, counting down.
GGTACCAAATTTATAGGAACCAAAAAAGCCACAGTGGGATTGACAACTTCAGCCCAAGGCTGAAGGAAGCAAGTTCTGGAAACACAAATTTAACCTGATTTCTTGTGACACAGTCAATTGTAGAATAAGTGCTATAATAGACATACACTGCAACAAGAACAAAAATCGCACCAGTTGCTTTTATGTTATTATACTTCCGGGTGCTCTCACAAAAACTTTCCCCAGAAAATCAATAAAGCAGATTGTGCCCAGCAGTCGCCCATTACAGAATTAAATCCATACGCCAACACAAAACAATGAGGAAAACAAAACTAACAAGGGATCCATTTGGCTTTGTTTGACTTTGCCTGCCAGAGAATGAGAATGCAAGGCTGGGTGTAATTTAATGCAAACTTTGGCCTATCCTGGTCGTGCATATGACTGACCCTCAGGGCAAGACCATCAATTTTCTATTAAAGATCAGAGAGTTGACATATCAAAGTCAACATCTAGCTGAATAACTGCAGTAACTTGATAATAAATCTTTTGTGGATTTCAGAGTGGCTTTTCGGTAAAGTATCAGAAAGGTAGCAGTTTTCAATCCTGACCCAACAAGATCTGAATATGAAATAAAGGATTTGAGCTTGATCTCCCCATGATGTGAGGATGAATGTTCTGGTAAATGTTAACTTAGTGCTCTGAATAGCTCAGTAATAGATGGGTTTAGGCAGTAATAGGTTTAAAATGTCAACTTATTGAATAATAATTTCGTGTTGTACAAATACTACGTGTAAGAAGGGATTTGTTTTGCAAATTTTGAAATAAATGAATGGATTTGTGATGTCCTTCACTGTTCTGGTCAGAATGTTATACAAGAACAGAAATTAGTTTTGCTTCAATAAAGTCCCTCATTGTTTCCCTGCATTATTCTGAGTATGTCTCTTAACTCACAAGTCTTGTTTACTCCTTACCCTTAAGTAGCCTGCTGTATGTTTCAGCCCCCATAACAAGAATGATAATTATTCATTGTGCAAATAAATAATGAGAGAGAAAAAAGAAACCTTAACAGATTTTTCTTAAAATTCTGCCACGCAAACTAAGAAGGACAGTGTTAAAACACCATTCCATCACTTACATCCAAACAATTCCTACTGAACTCTTACTGAAGCAAGATCCAACACAACCATCAGGTTCTGAAGCAATGACAACCCAACACTGCCGGACTGCTAACACGTGGATGGAAGCATTCAAGCTGCTCCCTTTTTCACATCATGCCATTTCAGCCATTGCCGCCTGTCTGGGCACTGATGTTAAGCAACCTGTAGAGTATTGCTAGCATACTTGGGAAGATGATGCCAAGACCATATGGCATTTTGGAACATAAAGGCATTCCGGGGGCCTTTTTATTTTTTAATTATGTTTTTATTTACTTATTCTCAGCTTGCTTCCATCCAAATCTCGCACTGAACTGCCATCTATTTACACTTTCACACTTACGTAAGTGATTCTCATTTTAGCTTACGTAAGTTTTAATCCACTACACTTAAATTAATATCAAATTACCTGTGGTTGTATCCTAGCAGTTTTGTTTTTCTGACTGACAAATCATTAGTTGATCTTTAACTTATTAATCAAGAACTAAAGATCTAAACTGAGCCAAAACTGTTCAGAAACTCATTCTTTATGAATCAGGAAGAGAAGGGATAACGAGGAGGGTTAGCTAAGCTTAGTTATTCCTTCTACTCCCTCTTGATGAGTGCCAGTAGCTGCATGGCTCATTCCCCAGTAAGAACCCATGTAGCTCGAAGCCCCATCTTCCAGACCTGCTAGAGGACTGACGGTTGCACCTACTGTACTCAATTATTCCATGGCCTACTTTGCACAAATAGCTTCATGCATTCAGATTTATTTAAATCTCCCAAAGAAACACAGGACTTTACACCACTGGGCAAATAACCCTGTCCCAGTTTCAGATAGTGACCTGGACTTCAGACGATCAAGTGATTAGGGCACACCTCAGTTAAGCATGATGCTGTTCTTTGCTTGTTGACCCCAAATTGTTGAGTAGCGTGGCCACAAGGTTAAATAAGTTTCATATTTTAGCCCAAAATAAGCTGTAGTTGCGGGCAAAGTGATTCTATCTAAATTGTCCTATGCTGAAAGAACCAAGAGCCTAAATTCCTGAGGAGACGTGCCCCAACCACTCCTCTGTGGAAGGGGTAGCTTGAAAGGCAGACCCTGCTGGGAGATACGAAGGTTAGGAGCATCCAGCCATTTCTATGGGAACTGGCTGCGATACCATAAAACAAAAGGAGATGATTTCTGTTGAAGATCAGGCACAAAGAGGAGGGGAGAGGGTGGGCTGTGGAAAGCAGTTCTTCACTCTCATCAAATATCTTAGAGAAAAATATAGGGATTACAGAAAATCATAAGCCAAGTAAACTGCTTTTTGGATAAGTATTTTCTGCTTACAAGGCTGCCCCAAGGCAAAAGTTGCTCTTTAAACAGAATTTGATTTTAAGGGCAAATTTACAATTATAATTAGCTGCAATGAGCAGCCAAACCCAGAGGGAGAGCTGCGTTCAGGTCCTAAGTACAGTTCCTCATGGTCTGGCAGCATGTTCAAGAGCCCCCGCCTTGTCGCCTGCCCCCAAGTAACACCCTCCAGACAGCTTGTGGGTCGTGCTGACAGGGGGGCTCCTGTGCTCCCAGGAAGAAAAGAGTGGAGCTGGGGACAATGGTTGGAAACAAGTGTTAAACAATAAATAAATAAAGCATTTTAATGCTGATCACAGAGGTGACTAAGCTCTCGATGAAACTAACAGCACAGAGTAACCTGAAACCCCCAAGTTGGGCTGAACCCCCAACTCTTGCTTCAGCTTTGCCTGAAGTCTCCTTAAGTCAATTCATATCTATAGCACTTCCAGCCGGGGGAAAGAAGGAAAAAAACCACCCCACAACCAAAAAAACAACAAAATACAATAAAGCAGCCCTGAGAGACTCATGGAGGGGTCAATTCTGAGAAGACAACATAATTTTAGCCTAAGATGTGCCAAGCTGTACCTTAAATTATGACCTTGCAGAGAACAAGAAGATGATATGGGAGCCCAAAAGTATCTTCAGCACGAACCAAAAAGTGGAAAGAATCTTGAGTAATTAGTGCCATTGGCACTAGGAACTTCAGCACCAGAAGAACTCAAGGGAGATACAGTCATTCCAGCAAGCAGGATTTTTGCTTGGTTATTACTCTGGTATTACCCCTTCCCAAAACATCGCGCTTGTTTCTGTTTCTTGGTTACATTAAATGCTAAAATTTAAGACAGTAAAAAACAGAGCCTCCTTCCTATAAGCTGAACATTGGAGCCTTATTCAGGACTGTGGCAAGATAACAGGGTAAACTGAACAGTTTGACCCCATCCCATAAATGGGCTGACGGCTTGGAGAGTTCAAAGGGCAAGCACATGGTGAAGTTTCACCCCCACAACAGTTTGCATCACATAGAAGCCAGTATTTTTATTTAGGTTAGGACACATTATATCTGAATCCAGTCACCTAAGAGCCAAAAACTCTAATGGTGTACAGTCAGACAAGCAAGTCAAAGTTCTCTGTGCTAGTGGTGCTGAGGACCCTGCTCATCCCTGGCTGCCCACTGACTTCATTATCTGTTAGGAGCACAAGTGGGCTAAAATTTTATCCAAAATGATTTTATATATAGTAGAAGTTCAAAAATAGGCCATGGGAAAAAAAAAAAAAAAATTCAACTTTCTTGAAGAATACAGGAGCAAAAAAGACCTTTCTCAAGATCTATGCCTCCCTAATTTGATCAGAAACTGCAACGGTTACAACTTTCACTGGAGTTTCCAGTTGGAAATATAGAAGCATTAATAAAATCTCTCCTAACAGTGAAATCTTTCTCTCCAGACTCTCTGCATGCTCTAATGGAGCAGTTTGGCCAGGGAACATAAATTGGCTTCCTGAAGCCATCACCACCCCCCATTTAAAAACACAACTCATAAGAGCACATAGCTACCCTCAGGTAACCGGCCTGCAGGTAATGCAGTTACTGCCTGCATATTTGGACGAATGCTTCCTCCCTCACTTCACAAAAGGAAATCCAAAGGTTCAAATCTTCCACAGAAAGAGAGCTAAGCTGGTGGTGGAAATAAAGTAAAAGTTTCTCCTTCTTTCCTGAAACATATAAAAGTCAAGCTTCTAGACAGATACTATCACTGAAGAGTTAGGCTGGTGGCAATACTATACCACAAGAAGCTGAAAAGCTTAACTTGGAGCAGCTGGTGGGTGAACCTTGGGGCAGGGGTGGTAAACAAACGTGACTGGGATACTTTCTGGAGCCATCACTTTAACCTCTAAAAAACCCTAACAGGCTTCGAACTTGGAAAGAACTCATGCTCTAGCCAGTGCTTTCTGAGAGCCCAAGCAAAGAGCAAAAATGTAGTTAACTCAAGTACAAAGACTAAGTGATCTGAAGCTTTCTCTATCAGGATGAAAGTAGGCATGAAGCAGGTATCTGGATGCTAAAGGTACGTCCTGAGTGCTTTGCAGGAATACTTTCCCTAAGTCAGAGACTGCTCTTGGAATCAACGCTAGAGCTTGCACTATCTACAAAAGAGGTGATCTTAAGGCATGATGTAGTGTCATTACCCAAAGATCAATACTGCTCAAATAATTATCAGCCAAACTTAGGAAAACCTATCCCTCCATTGACGTGGTTGAGTCACCATCCCTGGAAGTATTTAAAAGACGTGTAGATGAAGCACTTAGGGACATGCTTTAGTGGGCATGGTGGTGTTGGGTTGACGGTTGGACTCGATGATCTTAGATGTCTTTTCCAACCTTAATGATTCTATGATTCTATGATTTTATATGACAGTTCAGCTAGTGTACAAAAATATAGACCCTAGAAGGAGGAGGGAAATCAAATTCACATCATCATCAAGTCACAGCATTAGCTCCTCTATAGAATAGTTTTGTTTTTTCCCCCAGGGTTTTGGTTTTATTTTTTCATGTTAGAATGTGATTTTTCTTGTTAGCAAACACTTAAATTTTCAAAAGACTAAAAAGGACACCCGCCATGTTAGAAAAGATTCAAACCAAAACCTTTTATAAAAGCAGAGAAAAAGCTACGAAAGTCAGCCAACCCTAGCAGCTCTGTGATGCAGACAACATTCTCTGAGAAGGCAGAATTTAGGCTATGAAATCTTCCCTGGACATGTCCTCCAACCTCCACAAACACATCTGTTTTGTAACAGAGCAGCCTGCCACTTGAAGGTTAGTTATTAGTATCCAAAGGCCTCCCTGTATTGTTCGTATTACATATGCAAGTCTCATCCTTTGGCAGAATCTAACCTTTATTTTTTCCACTCTTGAAAATAAAGCTTATGTCAGGGGGGCAAAGCCTGCGGCGTCATCTTCCTCCTCTCTGCCTACCATATGCACAGCCTAGGGCAGCACTGGAAAGAGTCAAGGATTTGCCCTTACAATGAGAAGCACCGTAACAGCTGTAAGGTTAGCCCCAAGGATGCGCATGGGTTGTCATGAGTGCACGTTTGGGCACATCTGCCTCAGCTCTAGGTCAATGTGCCTACAAGGCTAGCATTTAGGCTGTTTCTTTAAACAATCCATAGACATTAAACAGCATCCTTGATGATATATGAAAAACAGGTATTTTTCATACCAAGTAATGCAGAATTTATAGAGGAATGCTACACCAAAAGAGCATTCAAGATACAGAGGAACATAAATTGCACAGCTGAAATCATCATGCCATATTTTTAGCTGCATACTTGTTAAACCCACATTCATTTGCCTCCACCAAAATATTTCATTCTCTTTGATTAACAAATCTTTCTTAAATGAGGTTCAGTCCTACACAAATGTAAAATGGATGTGTGTTTTTTAAAGCACTGAAACCGATTTGCATTTCAGCACATTGATACATCTATAGGACAACTTTAATAAAAAGGCTCAGCTCTTCCAGATTATTTGGTCTCTGTGTTGGTTTTGCTGGTGCATATAAAGTTATCTTAAAAAATGAAGGCAAATCAGGGATCCTTAGGTAATCTAAGCAGCACAACATTCATGCTTGTTTATATCAGTATTTTCAGCTAGTACATATACATGATTTATTTGCAAACAAATTAATTAATGTTTCAGCAGCTGTTTGCAGCCAGTCTGTGATCTAGTTTAAAGAGAGATGACACTTTTTTTTATTCCACAGGGGCAATTTCAAGTACTCATAGATTATATTCTTACTATCAGTCCAAATGATAAAAGAGTAGTGAATCCTGAAACAGCATAGCTGACTTTGTAAGATCAGTGTGCTTCCACATATCCAGTTATTCCCTAATGCCATCTTTCCTGTGTTATCTTTTAATTAAGGCTGCATAATGCCAGTTTATAAACAAATCTCTAAGTAAGATCAAAAACTGACATATTTTAAATGTTTTTCATTCTCTAGTTTGTGGTCTCCTGGGGGTGTTATTCTAAAATGTACATCTCTGTATGAAATGACTTTTTTATCGCATTGTGTATAATGAAAAGAAATGTTTGAATATTGTTCTGTAACCTGACAATGAACAAACAAATGAAAGAACAAATGTGGGGTAGTGTAAAAGATAAGCATAGTATACAGTAGGTAGATCACTGCAGAAAACATTACTATACTTTGTACAAAAGAAAAAAAAAAAAAAAAAAGACTACAAGACAAAATCCCCAAAGCCTCGCTAGGCTAAATTTCCTCCTTCTTCTTTGAACAGACTACACAGATTTTGTTGACTAATTGAGATCAATCCCAGTTGTAAATCGCCTTGCTATCCTAAGCTTTAATTAAGCTACCAGAGGGAGTTGTTTATCAATTAACACTTGTTACAAATTATTAGTAATTATATGGACTTTGCATATATGCTTCAGCCAGTAAAGACTAAGCCATACTTCCCTGTGACAGAAATTAATTCAGATATAGTGTATAATATTTTTCTTACAAAAAAACCCCAATCAGCACAAAAAAAAATGGAAATTAGATTGGCGTAGGAAGACCTAAAGTAATCCACGGTATTACTTTTAACTAAATGCAACAAATTTTAACATATCTTGTGCATAAATGTAGCCAATTACACTAAGTGAATGAAGTTAGTCAAACTCTTTTTAAACAACGGTAGCATTCTTTAATGGGTGGCGTGCATTTCCTTTGAGTAACAAACATCTTAAATAAGGAACATTAGGTAAAAGTTGATAATGTATTCAAACATTAAAGCTACCTATTGCTCTGTGCACTACATTCTGTGATAATTTTAATTGGCTTAATTGAGATGCACAAGTCTGATTAATGTTTAATTCCTTTATATTAAAAAAGAGAGAGTCAAGTAGTTCGACATTTCTTCAATTATGTTAGATCTTTCTAGACTTCAAAGGAATGTTACAGTAGACAGCCAGATACTGGATGAACTGATTAAAGAATAAAGACTGCTCATTATAATCTAAGAGTACAAAATTGGTTTGTGTAGCCTTTGAAAGTTGAAATTAAGAGCTGTTGAGCTAAAACTCAAGCTACAGTAATTAACCCAATTTATAGCCATCTTCACTTACCTGGTTGACTAAGATTAGTCATTTGAAATGATCCACTAGATTCACTGGCTCATTTATAATTCATTCTATGACCAATGAGATGCAATTTCACCCTAGTGAAACCTTCATTTATGAGACAAAGATTTAGTGCCTCTACTTAATTTGTTTTTAATTACTTAGGATAAAACCTTCCTCATTCACATTAATGAGTAGAGGCCTGTTCAAAATCTGCTTTTTTTTTTTCTATTTTTTGACTACGTAAGTAGTAAGAAGTAAAAGATTACAAAATCTTTTGGAATAACACAAATGCTGCATTATAAAAATAAGTACCTTACAGTAAATTTTATATCAGTACCACAGTTACTCTTTGCTAATACAGTTTGCTGTCACGAAGAAAGAGACAGTATGTTCCCGTAGGCTGTGTGTGGATAAAGCAAAACTACTGGGCATGAAAGGGATAACTGAACTTCTACTGTAATATTAGAGAAGGGGACAGTGAAGTTTCTTTAAAACTAGCCTGCATTGGCAGGAGTTTTAAAGTTTGTCTCTATTGGCAATAAACACTGAATCAATTGATTTTAAAAGATCTTTGTCTTTTGACCAGAATAACAACTTGAAAAGCAAAGGCACTGCACTTGACTGAAGACAGATTCACCTACGTCTCAATTATTTACTATCTACAATGCTTCATAAAGAGGAAGAGAAGAAAATAATCTAGCAAATTTTATAATAATGAATGGGCTTATGAATAGAACTACACTGCTAAATTATTCACAGAAAGTAGAACACGAGCACGAAAAAAAGGAATCAGAAAAGCAAATAGGTAGCCTGTTTTGCCAAATGAAATCAACTGTGTTACAGAGTGTACCTGATAATCATGGTAATGTTGTGATCAAGACTGTTCTACAGCTGGGCTTACATGGGAGCCCTACACCCACCAACAGGCATATGAGCTAAATGAAAACGCTCCCTAACTAACCAACTTAAAGGTCTGCAAAACCAAAAATGATAGTAGAGGAAAAGCAGCTTTTCAAATGGAAGCGGTACAGCAGCTAAGTGCATGCCAGAATGCAGTCAAACCTTTGAAAACGGTATTTTTTGACAATACCTGTTAACATAACTGAAAATGAAAAGATACCAACGTCTGATAGTTTCTCATCTGATGAAAACTCTCAGAGTTCTATTGATATTAGTTGAAGCAAAGATAATTTTCATATTCCTAGAAGATATGTCCAGCTGTTTGTAGCATCTTACTAGTACTTTGTTACATTAGAGGTTTAATTGTAGAGAAATGCTGCCTTGTAATTACCTATTCACCACAGGCAAGAGGGATTTTGCTTCTTACCCTTTTCCATATTAGAAGAGAAGCTATTGCTCAGATACTGAAATGGCCTCTTTCTGTAATACTGTAAGGCCCCTTTCTCTGGACTATCAGATTTATAGTTGATTAAGAAAAATTAAATGCAAACAATTACAGCATCAAACCTGCAACCATCTATCCTGCCATTACAAATACTTAACTGGATTTGTAGAGGAATGCAAGTGCCAGTTAATATAACTCTTAAAAAGGCTACCTTCCTTTCTGGAGGAAAGTGAATCAGTACTGAAGCAGACTAACAGCCCCAGATCTCAGCTATTGCAACAAAAATGCTACAGGACATGATTACTTAAACAAGACCATCTCTACACCAGACCTCGAAGGAAATACTTTTGACAGACAAATTACTTCAGATAAGTTTTCTGTAACCTCTGGACAAAAATCAGATGGAAAATTAGTAGAACCTCATCTTGTCTGCATTGATCTATGGCAGCACTGAACACGGGAAACAGCACATTCAGGAACTAGCTGTTCCTGCTGGAACACTGTCTACCATACCACTGCACCCTGCTTGAATCTTTGCTTGGAAAGTCTGACAGCTACCCATTCCAGTGTCCACTGCCTGTCACAGCAATAATGGATACCACCTAACATACAATTCCACAATCCAATGTTATGATAGCATCCGCTTTTTCTGGTATCAGAGAAAATGGGCTCATTTTATCCATATTTAGAGCTCTTCTCACAAGTTAGGATAACCTGAGATTTCCTGCCCTCTTCAATAACACGGCTATTTCACCCCCTCACTAGGGAGACTGTTCCCAAGCTCCCCATATCGACTGATGCTTTACCGATATAAAAGTAGTGGTCAGGTGGTAACCTGGAACACAAAGACTTCTCTTAGTTCTGTTTTAACCTGCACTGTGCAGTTCTGCAAATGGAAGCTAGGAGGGCTCTGAATGCTCTTTTTACATATGCAAGGAAAAGATTCTTGTATACATTTTAATGATGTGTTCCTCTGGCATTAATAGTATCTTATTAAATTACACAACCATGGCAGGGTTTATATTTTTGCATAATACTCTTATTTCTTTGGATGGACTGCGAGAGTTACTGAAGTACAGTAATCCACATTCTTGCCCTGTCAGCCTCCTCCGCTGGCCCAATCTCTCCTTCCCTTTACGTAAGGACCACAATCAGGCCTTCACCCTGACACCTTCCTTCAGATCTTATCAATTAAGCAGACCAAGGGGAGCAATGTTCACACAAGAGACCTCTGTGTCCCAGGGGATAGTGAAAGAAGTATTGATTAATCCAGAGAAGACCATCATCTTTCTGCAACAATGCTGCAATTTGCCTTTTAAGAAATTTCTCATGTCTTTTGGACGTAAAGCAGAACATAAAGATATAAAGGATATTTGCCAATTGCAATTAATAAAGTGTTTTTATATTCCTATTCCTAAACGCTGGCTGTCAGTGTACCCTCTTAGAGAGATACTATCTTTCATCGCAGAGGCAGCTACATTTTATTGACGGGTGATACCCAATACAATATTTTTTAAAGCACTGGGTATCCTTTGGAGGGTAAGATACTATTTAATAAGAGCATCTACCCTTGTTTTGTCACTGCCTGATCTGCCAAATTACACGTTGCAAGAACGAAAGGAGCAGACGAACTTAAAGTACCTTCCCCCCTACTCTCTATGTTCAGTAGATAATGGGAAGTGCTTGCAGCCATAGGAACGCTCACCTAGATATATACAGCAGAGAACAAGCGGCCTAGGTTACAAGTTCTGCACTCATCTACCTGCGGCAGAGAGCTCTAGCAGATTTCACATCTAATTGTGAAGCTTCCTTATCTGCTCAAAAACGTTCCTGAACTACACAGTACCTTTGAATTTTCATCGTTGGCTGAATCTGACAAAACTCTTGGTATCATATCTCTCTCTCACTCATCTTGAGCAGATCTTGTTAGTGCAGATTAGAACTTGTTAAAGATTAATTCTTAAAGCATCCTCAAGCTTTCTTTTCCAACAAAGGAAACATCAATTATAGGCTCACACATAAACTTTGCCCCTATCTTGAATACTTGCTGCCCTTTATAAATCTTAGATTTCTTCCCCTTGTGCATGTTCAAAGAAGAGATTTTATTGCCTCCAGGGGTTGTTAAACTGATTGCAATACCACGTATTTAGAGCAGTTCAGTGGGAATTAAGCTGGTTCAATGCTGTCAGACCTAGAATATAGCTGTCAAATAGCATTACAAGTAAAACACCCTTGATAAGAAATAATGACCAAATGTCAATCTGTTTTTTACCAGCAGCACTACAGACTTAGCTTGCCAATGAAAAATGCAATATTTTGCACATTATAGTAGCTATGCTTTTGTGATGCTACAGAGTAAAGGGTGTTTCAGTCTTTCAATTTAGCTTATTTTTAGATAATACAATTTGATCACAAAAATGTGTGTCTCAGACCTACTTTGGATTCAAAGCAGCAATGCTTAAAGTCTTGCTTTAACCTCCTCACTCTCTTCTGTTTAAAAAAAAAATCCAAACCACAAAAAAAACCACATGCATTAAAAATTCATTAATCATATTTCCTAAATGTTAGCCATGCAAAAATTAAAACAGCCAACTTGGCTTAGAGCTGCTTTATGCTGTTACAGCATAAAGGTTCAAGTTTCGGATATCCGTAACTTCACACTACAATGCAAGCCAGTAGGTACTGTTATTTTTCTGATTTATGGATTGTTGGTTTTTAATGACTGCATTATGTTCAAAATTACTACACTCCTTAAGATTTCTTTTGCAGATCCAAATATTTGTCACTGATACGAAGAATTAACACGCAATAAATATTTTAATACTTAAATACTCACCATTCCTATTCCAATACTTAAATACTTACTACTCTAACACTTAAATCATCAGGTGGCAATACAGCATTTACAAGTGTGTATTCATTTTTGACAATGCTAAAAACTTAAATTAAATTGTTCCCATAAATAAACAATAAGACTTTAAAACCCAAAATAAAAACATTACCTAGACACAGCTTAAGACTCATTTATCCAGATGTGATGGGGTTCAAAGTATCATGCCTGAAAACTTGGTTTAGATAAAGCAGTAGATTTTTCAAAATGTCTGCAATAATTTGGGGTCACAGTTTCAGCCAGAATAAGCATTTCAAGATTTTGTCTGGGAGAGATACAAGAGTAATGATATACAAAGGAAGGACAATGAAAATCTAATGTAATGAATGAACAGATAACAGAGGGAAAACAAAACACAATTCAAACGCTAAAGCACAGGAAGATTAAGAATGTGGAACCCAACTTGTGCTTTCCATTCAAAAAGGGCACCTGTTGAAAGTAGTAAATGCCCCAGTACATATATAAGATAAAATAAATGCAATATGTTTAAAACAATATTAGTACTTTGACAGAAACCTACAAAAATAACAGAAAAAAAAATTAAAAATTAAGAGGAATCTTAATATTGTCTCCCAATTTAAACCTGCAAAATATTTTCCATCTCTGAAATACGCGGTCAAAGGACAGACAGCATCTTTGCGTTTACTGCCTTCAAACTTACACCTGATTTTTCCATTTTGTAAACTTTTCCCCCGCATTTTACAAATCCACTATGAACAAAGAAGCCAAATTAATAGCTACCTGAGGTGTAACTGAAAGAAACTTGCAAATGGCCGAAAGCGTGGGTTTCAAGTATGCATACAGAGGGCAGAGAGGACAAGACTGAGGAACTGCCCCTAATCTGACAGCTTCGATTAGGCTGTACAAAACCTGAACATTTCAGAGCTGGTAGGCCACTACAAGTCCTTACATACCTATGCAATTCCCTGTCTTCAGTGAATCTACATGATATGGAAGTTAACTCTGAAAATGGGTCAGAACATCTGAATAGAGGTTTTTGGTTTTGGTAGATATGTTTCAGAACAGAAAGTCACAGTAAAGCACAACTGTTGCCAGCTTCAGACCCTGATCTTCATTATCAATCCAGGGCTTTGAGCTCAAACTGTCCCCTAAACTCACCGCATACTCATTGTACAGTAACAGGCAATACTAGCACCAGGCAACAGTACTAGCTAAACAGTACAACATTATAATCACTCTAAAAGATAAAATATATGTTCCAATGTATTTAACAAAGTAAATTCTATTTTCTGCATTAATGATCAACATTCATTATTAATGGCTGAAGTACTGCATGGGGTATCCCCTTTTGGATGAATTCATAAGAACTCACTTCCACTTACACTTGCATTTTTGCTTTAATGCTTTTCCTGTTTCTCTTGTGAAATGTTTACAGCTCACGCACTGATGCTGGAGGATTAATTGATTTCAAACTCAATGCCTTCATTTCGTAACTACACGTAAGGAATCATAGGGGAATAGAGTGTCACCACTGAGTAATATGAATAATTTCACGTTGCGAGATAACTGAGGCAAAGATGGGGCATTTATCCAAAAATCAATCCAGAGCCGCAGGCAAGACTCCCTTTCATTTTTAATTCCTTAAGTGAAGTGGGAGATATGTGTGTGTGATTTCATTTTGTTTCCATTTATACAATTCAGCATGCAGTCTGTAATTATAGATTTTGGCACAAACCAGCACAAGTTTCTCACTGTTGATGTTCAAAAGCTGTCCTTCAATTCGTTTTTCAACTGTTTTTTTTTTTCCTGTATTGCAGCTCCTTCACAACCAGTTAAACTGTACTGCAGGCAAGGTTCTTTTAAATTTATTGGTATTTTAGGAAATATTTTTTCTTAATTGAAAATTTTATTTTAATTTTGAATCATTCAGAAAGAGCATCAACCAATGCATCAAACTGACAATCGTTAGAGCTTGATAAAAAACCACTTCAATAAAAAAAGGGTTTGAACTTTATTTAAAAAAAATAGAACATTGCTGCCCTCTACCTGTCAATCTGCAGACTGTGGGAGAAGACAGAAAAATCAGAACTATGATGAAAGTCCCAGACTTTTCACAGAATACTAAGAGTTCAGAATTCAGCTACAATTACATGATCTGTCTTGATCAAGCAGAAAATCGAAGTCACAATTATTGTCCCCATTTATTGAGTTTAAATGAGGGAATGCTACAAAACTATTTGGAAAATACAAAAAAAACCCAGCCAACCAGCTCTTTTGGTTATGATTAAACATGGAGTGCATGATTTCTAAAGGCTTGATTTCTAAAGAGAATGATTTCTAAAGGCTTTTAATTATATTCAGCTGGAAGTCACTGCCCCAAAATCACTCACTTCTTTAATCAACTATTACTGGGGCTACTAGCATGGCCAAAGCCACTTCATTTCTTTAAAGTATTGTGTTCAGTACACGCAGGACAAAACAACAGCCATGTTTCTACGTCTGCTTTCTCTCACAGGGATACACAATCCCTTTCCTTTTACAGGCTATATTCTTCAAACACTCTGGGTTTGGTTTGCTCTGGTATTAAAGGTAACACCTGCAAAAGCAATTAGAAGGGATCAGTATGAGCCCGTGCTTCAGCAGATTTTCTTTCTGTTGCACTAACAGGTGCTGAACATCCATGATTGCAATCACTGAAACAAAAGAAGAAAACCTCTCTTCCTTACCTTCCTTCTTCCATCAGAAATTCAAATTGCATTTGTGCTAAACACTTGTGGTGACTACAGGATCAGTGCAATCATTTACAGCACTCAAGTCAAACACTGTTGTTTAGATGGCAACAGAGTTTTACCCCTCCTTTTTAAACCTGTAGTTTGTTCACTGGTTTCTCTTAATGCCCGCTTAATTAAAATACCAGAGGAAAAAAATCCCTCTGAATCCCCAGTAGCCTATCCATCTTACCCTCTCATTGAACAGTGGTTAAGAGCTTCCAATGAATACTTCCCATGTCCCCAGTTAGTTCTACAAAATAAGACGACCAAGACAACTTTATTAACATCACAACGGTTAAAACCAAATAGGATAAACCAACTTTTGCTTACATTAAATTAAAAGCTAAGGAGACGCTTTCCACCCCCTGCCACCTCATCTTTTGGTAACTGAAGCCATCAGCCAAAAGTAGGCATACATGGAACACAATGAAGGTCCACTGCATTTTAATGAAGCCCTAAAGAAAGACACATTACTTGGGCTACTTGTACCGCACACTACAGCGCACCAGGTCAAACATCTAGAGTGTATCATTAACTTTAAAACATTATAAAGTGTTTGCATCTAGGGAATAAAAACACACAAGCAAGATCCAATTTGTTAATTCTACTCTGACTTTGAAAGCCAGTATGAAGGAAAACAAGCAGAGTATACTTTTTTAGATATACCTTTGATTTACTCCTCCCTTCTGAGAAAAGCCCTTCTTCACACAGGAGACCCCATCCATGGTTGTTCCAACATAATTTATTCCAGTAACGTTAACATGTTTTATTCCAGTAACATTAACAACCCTTCAGATCCAACTGTTACTAAAATCAAGGAATTTGCACAGAGAGAAAAAGTTATCTTTCATTAAGGTTAATCGCAAAACTTCTGAGAAGCTTGGCAGGAAGAGAGACAGCTTCAGCTCTGGACAGCTTATAAAGAAGAGCATACGCTATCTGGAGAGCCGGAGGGAGCGAGGAGGCCTTTTCTCAGTCGCAGTCTAGGTTCCACTCTCTGGCAAAGCTAACAAATCAATACTGATCTCAGGATTACACCAGGCTCTGCTGCCTACCACTGCAGAGGATAAAAAAGTCTCCAAGAAGTTCACTCGGAATCTCATTTTATTAACCACACTGCTGCACAGAAACTACACCAGTGGGCTCCATTATAAAGCCTTAAGACAGATAGCCAGACCGACTCGGCAATTTGGACTTCGTTGTTTTTTTTTTTAACCTTGAGTTTGTTTTAAAGAACAACAAAATGCCTCCTTTTTTTTGTGAACTTCCCAGGAAAAAAAAAAAGAAAAAAAAGACAAGGTTTTCAAGAGGAACTGAAAACCAAATGAGTTTCACATGCCACAAAATAACAATTTTTGAATGGAAACTGTGGACAGCCCGTTTGGAAATACAAGGAGTGAAACACTGAATAAGCACCTCTTTTGCTCATGGAAAAGGAGTTAAATGAAAGCATATTCTTCAACAAAAGAACACAGGTACAAACCAGGCATTTTATTTAAACAGAAGTCCTGGGTTTATTAAGTCATGGTAGCAACAAAATATGTGATTCTGTGGTAGGCTCTCTCTCTTGGCATCACAAAATACTTTCAGCTGCTTTATGAACTTTTATAATTTGCTTATCCAAGTAAGAAGTTTAACCATTACTACATGAATTTCTACAAGACATCAGAAGTCTTTGGAAGAGCTAAATACAGAGAACTCTCGACCCCTATTCAGTTACTTCAATCCTTCCCTCTCATACCATCATATATTCAAGGAGTTTATTGGGGTTTGGTTTGGGTTTTTTTGTTTGGTTGGGGTTTTCTTGTTTGATTTTGTTTTGTTAACTACCAGTGGTCCCAAATAGCGGTGAAACAAATAAGAAACTAGAAGTACCACAACAAAAACTCTTTGAAGCAATTCTTTCCCAACCCACAGAAGCTCTCCAAATGGAGAGGTCAGTGTAAAGGACCTAACACCTATGATTTTAAGAAAGTATTTTATCTCCACTGATAGAATCAGAGCAACCTGAAGTCTGTTCTCCCGTGAAGGGTTTATGATGTTTTCTGACCCACTCAGAGGAAAGGAACAAATACAAGATGTTTTATGAGCACAGTTAAGGATTTTATAGCAATATCATCACAACTGTACTCCATCATGCACGTTCAACAAAACTAAAAGTAGAAATTTAATATTGCTAGAGAATATCACTAGAGAAACATCTTGCAAACATTCTGCATTTGTATACTTTTACTGTAATATTAAAAAAGGTTAATCAGCTTGGTTTTATGATAGTCTGCCAATAAAGTCCAAAAGAATTTTACAAAAGATGGACATTGACTTAAACTTAGGAAAAAACAAAAATCAAGCCCGTTACAATTAGGATTATTTTTCTTAAGTTATTAAAAGAACTCCATAATAATCTTGGAAAAAAGAAACTATGGCCAAGCTCCATTTAGAAAGACAATATGGGTCCCAGGAACTAAACAGTTAAAAATCTCTTACAGGAAGTGAGTGCAGGTCTGAAATAAAATGAAAGTGCTCATGCAACCTTGCATTCTTGTTTTGCATTTTGAGTGTCTGATTTTAGTCACTTAAAATCTCAGGCACTTTAGTTTCTGCAATATAAAAGCTACGCTGAAGTTGGATCTGTCTGGACTTAAGCGTTGAGTACTATAATTGCATCTGGATTTAAATATAGTTTCTACATTAAAAAATACCAGGGAAAAAGTTAAGTTTGAGGAGCTGAAGAATTGATAACTCCTTTTTATGTTCTTTCAAAGATTAATACTTGCGCCTCTGTCCATACTTATGCTTCCAGCAACATTTATCATTGATTCAAAGGTTGGAAAAAATAATGAATGAACAACTGGGTGGAGGGGGAAAAGAAGAAATCAGTCCTGTATAAAATATCCTTACCACTTCGATGAGAAATCAGAGACCGTGAGTGGTAAAACAAATGTGATAAGCGAAGAAAGAATCAGAGAAGCAGAAAGGAAAAGAAGTCGATCTTGATTTACAATACTGACATCAACCTAAGAATTAACATTTGGTTAACACAGCTAATATGTAGAAAGAACAATTAGCACAATAGGGGCCCCACTGTAGCACCCTCCACAGGCTCGAGACACAAAAGATTCTGACTAGGGCAAAAGATACTCAGAATAGAGCAAAAGAGGAAGTGAAAAGATAATATCTTATCAAAGATGTAGAATTTAGCTGCCTATGATTTTGCCATGTTCCCTCAGCGTACTTCCAGGGAAATTAAGTAAATATTTACGATATGGAGGAGAGGAAGTAGTAAAGGCTATGGCATCCAGAAAAATATCAGGCAAAATTCACATTCTGACAGCCACAACTTCTACAAAGCAGGAAGTTGTTGGTTTCTGAAGTAATGCCTCTTTGCAAGAAAAAAGCTTTCACAAAAAATCCTGCTGCATTTAAAACCTCCTGTGTTAACTGGTATCTTTTACATTTTAAACATCTTCTAATTTTGAAATGCCTGTTGACGTTTTTGAAAAAAATTCTGAACCATAAAGAAAAATGTTTAGAATGTTAAGTTAGTTTGATAAAGTCTTTGTGAGCATTTTTTGTAAGAAACATAAAATGAAATTTTGATTGAAAAATCTGTGAAACGAAAGCAACCTAGTTCTGTTTGCTGAAGGTCTTTCCTTATTTTGGCCATATTTAACGTCCCAAAAATCATATTGTCATGAATCTCCAGCTAAAAAGAACCTCTTGAGAGCAGTAAGGGTAAAACAAATACAAATGAAAGTTGACGCAAAGTTCATTTTAGCTAGCCAAGACTGCATTAATTACATCATACACTTACATAAATACTGTAAGCCTACTAATGTCCATCTTCTCAACAAGCACAGTGCTTGGCTCTCATGTAAAAGTAATTAGCAAACCGCAGTGCTTTGGCACAAAACTTTGCATGCTCTGAACATTTTTTTCTGTACACGTTCTTACATTCACTAGGACTTTGTGCTTACCAAGTTTTGCTGCA
Organism: Calonectris borealis; assembly: GCF_964195595.1. NCBI lineage: Eukaryota > Metazoa > Chordata > Aves > Procellariiformes > Procellariidae > Calonectris > Calonectris borealis. The sequence goes on along the minus strand of NC_134319.1, from coordinate 18,470,962 downwards.
ATAAGCAAAACCAGAGACATGATTATTTCACATTTATTTTCAGAGCTTGAAATATCCCTTCCTTACACCATATGATAACAAAAAACCACCTTAATTCAAACAGCCTACTACAGGTTAATAATCTTTAACTCTTTCAGTACAAATCCAAGTTTATTAGGGATGAATTTATATGCTTCCATATTCAATTTGGGCAATTGAATCCTTTGTTTAAAATTAAAAAATAGTCTCTATGGACACAGACACTTAAGCTTTAAACAGGATTTTCTCTCTGCCTTCCTGAATTCCCATCTGAGAAAGGATAGGCTAAAGGCCATAAATGTAGAGCTACCTTTACAAAGGAGACTGAAATATAAGTCAGATATGACTTTGAATCTCCATTGGTTTGTCCGCTGTAAGCAAGCTATTCTTGTTTCTTCTGACAGACCAGTGTCCCGTTACCTTTCTGGAGGAGTTGGACAAAAGACTATCAGTTCTTAAAAATATGCACAAGAAACTAATGTGAAATTATAGATGAAAAGTAAAATAGTTTTGTTCCATTAAGGTTCCATCTTTTCTTTATGGATTAGCTCTCACGGAGCCTGTATGGAATTGTATTTCTAGAATATCAGAAGAACTACCAGTTTTGTAAGAGTAGTGTTGATGAAGCGTCCAACACTCAATCTTACTAAACGCTCGGGTGCTGCCCTGGCTGTGTTGCTGTCAATGGAAACTTCGGCATTGGCCTCGATGCACTAGGGACTTCACACAGAGCACACTACTTCTATTGAACACGCGACTGTTGTTCTCCATATACTGAATTTATTTTTCTGGCAAATAGCAAATCACTAAACTGAAGCCGTTTAATCTGCTTTAAAGCTGCTGCAGAAAATAAAACTAGTCTGACAATTGTGTCAGCACTAAAACTGCTTGGAAAAGCCAAGTGTAATCAAAGGCTGATAGCATACGCGTAGCGCCTTGCATTTAAAAATAGCCCTTTACACTTCATTAATCTCAAGGTTTAAAACAGATGATGGAGGTTTATGAGAAAATGAGTACTAGCTTTCAAGCAGATCCTTTCTAAATAATTTATAGTAAAACACATGTCAATGCTGCTATACAGACATGAAAGTTGCAAAAATAATATAGCTGAAGTGGATATAGCTAGAGATTACAAGGAGATTGCAGAATCTGTAGGGCAGGGATCATCTTCTGTCTGTACTCTGAAATGCCTGCCAGGCTTTTGGGTGGTGTGAAAACACTAAGTATAAAGTAACATTTTCACGAGGCATGTGTAGCATAAAGGTCAATCAATCAATCACATTTTTCAAACTATGTCTCTTTCTGTTACAACATGAATGTTGCTATTTCACAAGAGTATTTCAAAAACAGCTGTTATTTTAAAAAGTCAGTGTTGTATTCTCAGCAAATTCAAAAAAAAGCCAGGAAATCCCTGGAAATAGAAAACCTATACAGCTGTCCCCCTCACCTCTTATCCATGTGACACAGAAATGCAGATTGTGACTGCATTGTACAGATCTGAGCAGTGAATGCAGCCTTACAAGGTGCTTAGATTGAGTCTATTTCTTCTCACTTAAAGTTACATTATGCTAGACTTAAGGCATGCTTTATTTACATGCATTCAATCTCTAGTGGGAGCTTATATACTGTGCACTGGGTAATTCCCTAAGTGAACAACAGTCCAGCATCAAGAAGAGTTTCATGCAGAATACAAATAGAAAGCATTAGACGACTACCTCCCAGGGACAGCGAGTTCCCCGGGCTTACGTTGGGGACGAGGATTGGTCGATCTGTTCACCCTCAGGGGCTGTCTGGAATTATAGATCAGGGACCTTATTGTCATACCCCAGCTGCTGCACAAAGCCACTAGAAGAAAGGAGATTTACGAGTATTTCAGCAGCACTGAACCAGGGATACAGAAGCTATACAACTGGGAGTACAGTGGCTCTAAATCTGTAAGCATTATGCAAAAAGAAAATGCAGAGTTTGGCATCAAGGGAGCTCTCCCAGAGCAATAGGACATCTTTGTAAATTCTCTAAAGAATAAATTTAACAGTTATTAAAGAACAACACCCTGTTATTGCAGTCACTGAACTTTACATCACAAGGAAAGATGCAAGGGATTTTCAGAAAGACATCTGTCATTTAACAGTGACAGTGACCTCGGCACTGACGAGCAATTCAAATCCCCAGTGATGGAAACAAATTAACCCCTTGGTACACAGTGGGTTGAGAACTCCAGCATTAGGACTGCTGCTCACTCTAACAGTACAGCCTACAGAAGATTTTACCTTCAGACAAGCAGTAGATGGAATGAGGTATATTTTTTAAATTGTAATTGCTGTACATAAAAAACACTTATGGCATTATTTAACATCATGCTATTGACAGTCTTCAAAAGGTGCAAAGGAATTTCAGTGGCAGAAGTAAAACCTTCACTGAAAAACATTTATAACGTAGTATTTAAGGACTGGGCACACACACATCCTTTATATATTTCACATGACAATCAGGTTTTACCAAGAGGGTGTTCAGTCAGTCAGATTCAGAACTGGGACACTCTAGAGATCCTGCGTAGTCTTTTCACTAGGAACTGCTACAACATTGGCCTGCAACCTGACCTGACCCCAACTTCTATACATAGTCCTAAGGAAACCCAGGGAGAAATACAAAATCTGCCCATATATTCTAGACACTCAGCAGATGTCTGCAGAGCGAGAAGAGGGATAGGCCATAGAGATTACTCCACCCCAATGACTCTAGTAGCCCCCATGATACCTATAGAGAATAGGACTGGACAAGAAGCTCTAAGGAATAATATAGTAAGACCTTCAGCCCTGCTTGACCCCACCTCACATTCTGTGCATTTCCACATAGAAAACTAGCACAACACAAGACAGAGTACCGCTCCTTTCCTTCCAGTCAACTGCACTACTTGGCTTAGCCTCACAACACCTGAACTGACTATTCACTTTTTCCAAAGGAAAATGCGTAAGAGAGACACGTGGTGGGAAACCTATGGTTGAGTCTGGCAGAGAACTCTGCTCTCTTAACTGTTTACAGTTTCATCAATCTTATGAGGGAGGAGATGCCCATGTAGCATCACAGATTGCTTAGTAGTCAATAGGATTGTTCCTTTCTCCCCCCCCTCCCCATTTTTAAGTTGTCTTCTGTGGCATTTAACAAGCGTGTTATTTATAACTAACAGAAACAAGAAGTTACAGCAATAGATACAAATGCTGAAAAACAGGGCAATACCATATGGAGCCCCAGACTATACTGATGAAATCAGTTCTAGGCTTTTAAAATAAAATGTGGTAGAGATTGCGTAAGATTTACCCTTGCCTGAATAATAACAGTTAAAATAAGTTCGCTTTCTAAAATACATATTCTAGCCCAATGAACAGACGTTTGATCAGCAAGCAAAACACAGTCGACGTTAGCTAGGATGGCTACACAATAGCGGTCCCTATGGCCTTAACAGAGTATGCCACTGTACTCCAGGTAAACAGCGACTGCATGCTAAACAAATCGCTGATCTGCCATCACAGTCCCCTCCCTCAGAGTAATTAGCTTCCAGATGGATGCCTTTAACACAGACTAAAATATTCAGACAACATAAAGCACATTTAGATCTTAAGGCAACTGTAAATTGTCCACTGCCACGTGTAGTAGCTACATGCTTACCTTAGCTATGTTCTGGGAAATTCAAACAGGCTCCAACATGTTTCAGTCATCTCAGTGTGGAAAGAGGAAGACTGATTTACAGGTACTCTTGAAGGAGCCTTACCAATTGATGGTTTAATGATACAGCAACCTTACAGACTGGTAACAATAGAAAACAAAAGGATCTGGACCACAATGTTATTAGCTGGTGACGAAGGTCCTCTATCTTATGACCTTTCCGAAGTGAGAAGATTGAAAAGGATTGTACATTGACCAGGATGCTCTTTTTTAAATGGAGCACATCGACACTTGTGACTCTCTTCCTAAGTCCATACGCTGTTAAGAGCTGTTCTGGTCTTAACAATCTTTGACAAATATTCACTTAAATATGCAGTAGGTTGTGCTTATTCACAATATATGCTATCCATTCTTAGCTTTTTTGGTACCCCACAAAAGCTCCCAACATTCTTGACATACCTTCACCAGATCTGGGTATATAGAGAACCCTACAAACACAGAAACAGTTTGGAATACACATGTTCTAGAGTCTACATGGAAGATGTATAAGGTAAAGAGGAGTGAAGATGGCAAGTCTCCATAAAAAGAACAGGCACATTTGGTGTGAAAACTCAAATGTTTGACCTGCAGGGGACCACAAAGGCAAGCAGGTTATTTATTCCTTGTTCTCCCGTAACACTTGGTATTCTTCAATCCTGAAAAAAAAGAAAAACTACCACACTTCTGCATATAGGCAGAACTTTGTTTTAAATCAGAATCACAGGATGGTAGGGGTCTTGTTAAGCAGCTTTCTATGTTTTTGCCTCAGCAGATTTTGATGTTCCAGTTCACCCTCTAGGTATTTACTCCTTTTGCTGTGGGCATCAGCTTTGAAGTACCAAAGGATGGGTTGAGGAAAGCTTACATTTGTAGAATAAGATCAGAAGCTCTTTCGTTTTAGATGTTGGACTTCCATTTATACACATTTTTATTTATACAGAAAGGCTTATTCATTGGCTAGCTGTATTTAAAACCAGTCAAATCTGTTTAAAGACAGCTGAATTGAGCTGCGGGACTTAGAAGAGCTACAGTTATTTTAAAGCAAGTACAATATTGTAAGCCTAAAAATTTAGGACAATTTTAGAAATTAACTTAAAACCAAATTAAAGAGATGATACGTTATTCATTTTTATACTTAACTCAGATCAAACCTTCATTGCTAACAAACCTGATGTAAAATTTCAATCCTCTCACATGATTTGAGGGAATTCATTGCAGGCTTTAGACCCAAGAGTATGCGGGACTTACCAAGCCTTTCCTTGCTTTAAGTTGGGAGGAAGCATTTAGGAGAGACCCAACTCTCTGATGGTTATGGGCATTCCTTACAATAAAGTTTCTCCCTACAATCCTAAAAGCTGAGTGGGTGAGGACTTCATTTAGTGGAAGGATAACCAATTGAAGAAAAGCTCTGGATCCCCTATTTTAGCATTGCTTGAAAAGAGCGGGAGGCATTCCAGCATCTGAAAAATATTGGAAGATTAGACTGGCATTTAAAGAAAAGCTTGATTTTTTTTGTAGAAGCCTGTTGGCAGAAGACAGCAAGAAAATGTATAGTTAATATTTCAGCAAACTGAAAACCGTTTTAATTTATTCTTAACTGTAAGCAATACAGGAAAAGCCAAAGCAAGAGAATCTATAGGCTCATTTCAAGATTTCAATCCTTTGCGTAGCATGAAAACAAGCCAAATATTACATGGGTGTGATGCTAATCGTTCTACAGTTATACTGTGTAGCAAAAAATAATTGTATATAAAAAGCCTAGTGCATTTGGGCTGCAATACACATAAGAACACACACATATGGTAGTTATTCAGTATGTGTAAGTTGCAAGGATTAGTGCCCATATTTTTTTCTACTGTACTGTACTCCCTACCTTGCAAGTTCAACCTAAGTAAACAAAACAAAAAACACAAACAAAAAACCACAAAATATTTTTTCAACATTTCTCAGAGCAAAAAGATTTAAGTTCTAGCTCCAGAAAGAGGTAGTTAGAACGTGAGACTATTTGCATGTACTTCTTCAGCCCAACTACTATGAACCAACACACCATTAAGAAGTGTCCTGTAAAAGATTAAAAACGCAGCAAGGTGTTTCCAACAGAAATAAAATAGCATTAGTATCACTGTGCAATTCAAATCCTTGCAATTGTTGTGCAAAGTACATCCTCACCTGAAACATTCCATGCAGTGTTGGCTACTCAGATCAGAGGTACCACACCTTCTCTGTTGATTCCACTCAAGATACTAAAGACTTCTACAGCTCATGCACTGGAACAGGATTAGAGAAAGATCTTGCCTGTAATCTAGGACAACCTTTTTTATTCCCCAACAAATGTTTTTAAACATTCTGAAATACTTAACATCACCTGAAGCCACTTATTACCAACCGCAAAATTCCTTCTCAAACCTCTCAATATCCATACCAGCATGGGACCTATACCCACCAGCTGCCTAAACTCCAACTAGTTGCTTTTCCCTAATCAACTGACTCTCCAAGAAACATCATTAGTAACCAGTCATCATCTGGAGTGTGAACCATCAACAACTGTATTTTAAGTCCAGTTTTCCACTGATCTTTCATTTAGTTAACCTGGTCTTCGGGGATGGGGGATATAACTATGCTCACGAATTGTTTGTGGTTTTATAAACTGTATCACTTGAGGTAGTCAACATTCCAAGAAGGTTCTTTAGAAAAAGATCTAGGGAAAGGCATATGTTACTGCAATCAACACTTACAAACAGTCAGGAAATTGACAGCACATAGCTGGTCTTTGGTGAATGCAAAGGAAACTGGAAAGGTCTCTTAGCAGGGATGTGTACATAAATATACCTGTATATTCCATCAGGCACCTTCATCCAGAACTGCCTAAAACTGTGGACTTTATTTCCGAGATTCTGAAACAAATAAATGCAATCTCCACTCAGTTTGGAATAAGGGGGTGGGGAGGCACAGCTTACCACGAATCTGCCATCTGGAAAGGGCAGCCATCACTCCCTCTGAAATTATTTCCATACTTTGTTACTGATGTAGGAAATTAATTTAATTTGATGAAACATTAGCTACATGAGGGACGCAGGGACTCCATTAAAAGTTCCTTTTAAGCCTACAGAAAAGGGTAATTTTGTCCATTATAATCAGCAGTTCCCTCCCCCCTCAAAATCTGTCATCTAAGTTCAAGCTATCACTTAACACACTTTATAGGTGAGAACCGTCAGTATACAGGAGTAGTCAATTATGTATTTTAGATTACGGTGAAGTCAAGAATGCTTAGAGTTCAAAGATCCTGAGGTCATAGTGGATAAAACGACTACAGCAATGGAAAAAAAGTACTGAGATCATAGGTAGAAGGGCTCATCTTAGCTGCTTAGAAGCAACTTAGTTCTCTCCCACTAGTAAAGGAGCCATAGACAAAGACCAAAACAACCCACCACTTGCAGAAATTTGGGCAGCATCTCGGTTCTCTTAACTACTGCAAACAAGTTCTCATGCTAAAGGTCTCGCCAGTTTCTAGAACACTGATACAGTTCCTGTTAAGTTGTCTGGGAAGAGATCAGCGTCTTCCTCTTGTAGGGCAAGAGATCTACAAATAGAACACATAAATAGTTGAGTGACCAGCTTGTAAGGCAGAAGGGGAGATTACATCTTAAAAGCAATGCAAATATGAATCTTAATCCTAGCCTTAAAATAGAGAACAGGAGAATGAGTGTTTATAGGTCTAGGGAATACTTTGTTATTTTAAGCTTACGTATCCAAAAGAGATACTGCAGGCTTAATGCATCTTTCAACCAACCCATGCTAACTTTTAGTTCCAAGCTAACCCACTTAGAGGTACAACCATTAAGTCTACATTATGCTGATTTTTTTTAAATGGAAAAATATAAGCCATATAGAAAACAAGAGGTCAAGGGACCAAGCTGCCTCTCTGTTTCCTCACAATGTTGTATTTTCTTCTCCCCAAGCTACGCTAAAAGGCAACAGCTAAATGACTACAATACACAGCATTCTTCGGAGTTGACTGCTACTACACTTTCTGGTGGTCTAATATCTAAATCAAGTATTCCCCCATAATACTTGCACACTTTCCCCAGTTCTACAATAGATCACTGAAAAAGCAAATTGGTTCGCGTTTGAGGTTAGAATTATTTTAATTCTATCTAACTTCTGTCCGCTCTCTGCTTATATCACCTGTATACAGCAATGGCTACACAAAATTAACACAAAGGTTCTCCAACAGAAAGGTGCACAAATTACATATATGATACTTTGAAAAAAATCTCCCATAATGACCACAAGAGATTGTACAGTTACTTCTGTTAAGTTACCACATTTAAGAAAAAATGATGTAAATTACTTAGCTATACTTAGAAATAGTTAAATCAGACATTTCCAGTTCTCATTAGTCAAAAGCCAGATTAGAAGGAACTGTGGAAAAAACCAAGTGTACTTATATATAATTTCTAAGTTAGACAACAGTGCACAGCACGTAAATATACTGAAAGCATGCTTCCCTTAGGCACATATGAAGGTGAAAGTGCTTATCTGTCCTGGTAGGCGGAGTCTGAATACATCAAAAATCAGCAATAAATAACATGAGTCACTAAGATGCAACTACAAATTTTAAATAATTTCAATCATATCAATCAAGATTTGATTTGAAACCCATTCGGTAGTCAGCATGGGGAAATACTTAACTATAGACACTTTAAACAGTAACATTTCTTAAGTGTTTTATTGCTACAAACTGATACATCTTATCACAAAAAGCTACAAAGCATATTATAACACATACTCTATTATACAGAGTGCAATGCAGTCCCCAAAACAGCCACACTCAACAGCACAATTTTTGAAGTTACTCCTTCTGTACTAAGAGGTAAATATGGTAAGCTTATGCCATACAGCATTTAATGTATTTACCCCACAGACACACCTTTCTTTTCAACTGATTAGACCAAAAATTATTATTATATCCAATTTCAATACACACATCAAAAAAATAGGATGCTTAAAAAAATATACAACACAATGTTTTAATCAGCTTTAACAGTCAGTTTGCTATAAAAAGCTCAACTAAAATAGTCTTAATTTCATTTTAAACAAAATCAGAAACACAGAGGAATTATATAAACAAGTTCTCCACGGAATGGAATGCATGCACACGGTGGGGAATCTTCAACAACTTCATTTGAGACTATTAAAAAGTCTTAGCCACTTTAAAGCAGAAATAAAAAGCTGTTTTGCCCCCCTTAATATATTTTCATTTTCTTGCACTTAGTTATCTTCAGTGTGGTCTAAAGTGAAGTCAGTTTGTTCTTCAGTTTCTTCTTCCTCTTCTTCCTCCTCTTCTTCCTCACCCTCAACTGGCTCATCAGCTTTGTCCTCTTCTTCTGTCTGCTGCTCCTGAGCCTGATCATTAATTTCAAAAGGATTTTCACCCTGAAGCAGAAAGTTGAAAACAAACACTTTGATATTTATTTCAAACATAGAATAATACTCATCATTTCAGTGAATGAAAAGGGCAGCCACTAAGAAATGCTATGGTATTTTATACAGCTTTTTAATAGTGTTTCTCGCCCCCCCCCCCCCAAAAAAAAAATCAAAACAGATTTGATTTAAAGTTAGCAATACCTCATTTTTATGCACACTGGAAATTGGGATCCCAATAAACTGTTTTAATGAAAGTAGAAATGGCATTGAGAAAAAGCCAAAGTATGCTACACACAAACTTCAGTTTAACTTCAACGTTCAGTAAATTAAAATTACAGGGTTAAGTTTCAACACATTTTTAAGAACTACAGCTGCTTCCTTTTTCTCCCCAATTAAAACCAAATCTGAACAGAAGAGTTTCGTTCTGCTTTTCCTTATTCACAGTTTTTATTCACTCTGAATAATTCTATCAAAAAGGCAAACTCTTCAGTAAATTAAAGAAATCTAGAATTAATTACATTGACCTAGCCTGAAATTCATTCCATTGCTGATCTAGAAAAATTATCAAGCAGATTTCTCAGAAGTATTTTAAATATGGTGGCATTCTAGTTTCACATTTTCTCTATTTCATAAAATAATTCAGTACAAAACATACCTCAGCTTTCACTTGTTTCAGATATTTAAGAACTATGAATAATCAACAAATAATAAAGAATAACAACATGAAGTATTAGGAGTTTCTTTGCTAAAGGTCCTTTCATGTTCAAGTATCTGACATAGCAAGTCTGATCTGAACATATGACACCAACCACAAACTACACTAGGATTGGGATTTCATGAATATTATTTAAAAGATGATCCAAAAGAAAAATTGAGTACTAGGCCCCTTGTCCTTTTTTGCTTACTTATAAAAAGAAACATAAATATTTTTACTTCAGTTACATTTTTCAGGTAGGGTCTTCCAGGTGCCTAAAAAATTAGAAAGCTATAAAAACATTTAGCAGATGCCACTAAACAAAAACTTCACTTCATTGTTATTCTAAGATCAAAACAAATCATAAAATCAGATTTAAAGAGTAACCCAAGGAAAGCAGAATTCTTTGAGACCATGTTATTCCAAGTCCCTAGATAATTTCATGCATGCACTTTGTAATGGCCAGTCTACAGCACTTAGATGGTAGTGTCTGTTGAGCCCAAACAACTCATAGCCTAATCAAAGACATAGCTGCCACGTACAAACCCCATGAATAAGGTAGTATTTAAACTTCTTAAAGGTACTAAGTTTGGCTTTTTTAGAAGTAGATTCTCATAGGTAAGGTTCAAGTACATAGAAAGCTGGTTACCATAATTTATCTGAGCCCTATGAAAACAAGAAAACCCCATATCTCAGTTAAAACTCATGCCATTTTTAGATGATCCACTATTACTGTCAAGCACCATAGGGCTACAGAACACCAAGGAGTATTTCACTGAATAGGTAACAGTGTCCAGCATTGAAATACCAAAAATATTTATTAGCTTAGTAAACCGTTTCATGAAAAAAAACATATGGAAAAGCAAGTGCCCAAACCAATTCAATTCCAACATCAATGGAAAGCATCGTGAAATAAAAAGACTGAGCATCCAAACCTTAATTCAATAAGGATTAGTGCAACTCCCCGAAATTGAACTCGTCTACTTTCCTTTTTGGATAGAAGTGTGAAAGGCCTCCTGATTGCAAAGCCTCTAGTGCCGTTTTCCTTGGGTTCAGACAGATATTTTCACTCACATTTAGGTACAGGAACACGGACTTCCAAAGACAGATAGAAATAAGCTAATTACTGAGTTAAGAATACTCCACCTGGTTAGCTTCAAACACATGCTCATCAGTAGACATTACAGAGGGAAGACAGGTATATTAAGAGTTTCATATGGCCTAATGGAGAGAATTGTTTCCTAGCAACAGAAAACAAAAAGTGGCCTTTCTCTGTAAATGATTCACAGGGTATCAGAAGCCCTTTTATAGGTCTTACACAAAAGGAAAGATTAAAATCCTCTCATGTTTAGGCTAGGCATAATGATGAACTGTAGCTAAAAGAACGCACTTCTAAAAGGACTACTTCCACACTCCTGCAGACAACTTCTGACTGTCCCTGACTCTTGGGGACAAGCTACAGAAAATTGTTACACTTCATTCCTGTGGAGACAGTACGTCGCTTCTGGCTAACCTAGCAGAACTGGATTCAGCACACTACTTCTGGCTGAACAGATCTCTATACAATAATAACAAAAAAAAATTAAGTTGCTTTCCCCAACTGTTTTTTCAGAGAAAAATGCACTTTTCAAGTTCTCAAACTAAGGAGAAAGTTACTGCCCTCACGGGGAAGATCCTAACAACTGCGCTCTCTTCCAGTGATGTAGCATCAGAGGCATCCAGCACAGCATGCAGAGCCAATTTTGACGCTAGTTGATTTTGACAGCCACACATCTTCCCAGATGGCTTTAAAAAACAGAACAAAAAAACCCAGAAAACAAGAACACAGGCACACCACTGAACTGCTGCAGAAAGACTTTATGATGCCTACAGAGCATAAAAACACAAGCAGGTAAGTAGTTTATTCCCAAGAGATGCATTCTTTGGGTTCCTTGTCTCTAGAATATTTAAATTGCAGAGAAAGCTTAAGACTGAACTGGTATTTACAATCAAAGCCTCAGGATTCAAATGTCCCCAGAAACCACTCTCTCTATCTATTTATAACAGGTCTCACAAACCTGACCCCAAAAGATACCGAAGTCTGCCTACCTAACTGGTAAACTTTAGAATGCCTTCACTAATACACATGATGAAGCCATTCTGAGATACAGTGACAGAAAATGTCAACCTCTATGATGCAACCTCTTAAGCAACATCCAAGCAGCTTTTAATCATAGACATCATTCTACTATGAAGTTCTAAATGGTCCAAAATTAGAGACAGTCATGACTTCATCAAGTGGTAACTTTTTGCCTGAGAAACAAGACAGTCTTTTTTTCCTCCTTATTATAAGGGACTTGCTACAGGTTCATAAAACTTCTAAGATTATTGTTTCAGAGTGGCCTGCAGGTGCGTTGTGGTGGATTTTTCTCCTTCCCCCTTCTTTACAATATGGATGTAGGAGAATAAGGAGATATGAAGAACTTTGAAAAAGCATACAAAGAGTACATTGGAAGCACAAAAGGGTACCACACAAGACCAACACTGGGGAAACAGAGGGCTCTTTAAAAGAATGGCCATGGTAAGAAACAATCCTTTCAAGGTTCTTTGATTAAAATATCTGTGATGAAGATATCAAACGAGATTAAGAGGAAAGGTTCCTTGCATGCAAAGGAGAGGATGCAAACAATATGCTGTTAATTTAAGCACTGAATTAGATTTTCAAATATAGGAATCGAAAAAAATCATGGAATAAGAGAGTGTAAAAGATGGCCACTATCTTTTACCATCAGCATCATAAAAACCACATGCAAGTTTTGACGACTGGAAATCTCAGTTCTGCTACAGTAGTTTTCTGGAAACTGAATGGAGAAGTTTCCAACAATACAGACACCAGCTCCAAAGCGGCAGCAGCACCGGGAACCGAAGCAGTGCTTTGTGACAGAAGACACGATACAGGAAATGATAGTCCTAACAGTGGGGTCCAGCAGAAGACTGAAAGAATGGTACACATGACAGAGTTATTCCAATACTAACAGATCCAAGGAAGTTGCATTAGTAAATTAAGGCGGCCACCTTTAAGAAACGCTATTTTCCAGCATTATGATTCTTGTTGCACTCATCATCGGCTGTGGCACTAACAACCCCTGTCAAGACCTATCTGGACCTTTGTTTTTTTCCTTTCTGTTCATAACTCTAGCCACTGACCAGAAGCGTAACAAAGATCAGAGCCTTTATGAAACACCAGGAGCTCTTCTAAAGCCACATCATCTAATTTACTGAAGCTGTCTTCTGTGGAGACGGGACATTAATTGCAAATGGCTTGAAACAAACAAAAAACCCACACCCAACACATGAGGGATTATCTTAGGCTAACTCCATACAGATCCTTCCATTTTCAGTGGACGTCACAGGCACCTTTACCATGTCAAAAAAAAATTAAAAATTAAAAAGATAGCTTAACTCAGTGAAAATTACCAAGGGCGATTTAACCTTTACACCTTTGCTACAGCTGATGTGTCCAAGCTTACAGAACTAGCTGAAAGATTCCAGTTCAAGTATGCATACTTATTTAGCACGTACAGGTAAATACTACAAAGTTTGCACTTACTTCTTAAAAAGATTTTGCTGTGAAATTTGAAAATCTAAAACTGACTTCATAATTAAATGGTTATATATGAAAATATTTGAAAATGTTTACAGCCAAAAAAAAATTTTCTTTCTGCTTTCCTTTTCACAGGGCAAACTAGAAACATGTAGTTAAAGAAAAATGAAAGTCGAGTGTTTGTAGAATGGCACATTTGAAGCTGTAAGTTTGTTTAAAATGAATGCATCTATTTGCTTTCTTTCCTTTTGCACATACAGCAAACAATGTGTGAAGCAGTGTCTAGTTAGAGAGAAGATTAAATCAAAGGGCAAAAGAGATTTTCCATTAAGCATTGGGTAGAGGAATAAGTCACAGATAGAATGGCGTTCTACTCAAAAAAAGTAGCCAAGGTGTCCCAAGTAAAACAGCAATTGTTATTGACTGTCAATTAGCTTACTCCAGACCAGAAGTCATGATCCACTCCCTCATTTTCAGTCAAACATTACCCAGAGCTTTCAACCTTGGAAGGTCTTACACAATGCAACACGCAGCAAATATCCTCAAAATTGATCACCTGCTGCCAGGTGTCAGCCAGCCAATCAACCCAAATTGCATTAAATTGTCATCCTCCAAGCAGGAGCTCCATGGGGCGACCAAAATGGCTTAAGCAGAATTTTTCACACAATGGGGGAAGGTGGGTCCCAAATACTGGTTGTAGTAAAGAGGTGGATGACTACTACTCTCGGCAGGGTGTGGTTCTAGAAGGCAGTATTGGCCTCAACAGAAAAAGAACTTTCTCTAATTCAACTCTATTTGGGATATGCACCTCTTCTAGGCCACATATTAAAAGAACAAACTTCCCAATATGCACACAGAAATCCAGCAGTGTAATAGAAAAGGAAAAAAAAAACACACACCTTTAATCTTTTTTGCTCATGTCAAACTGTATCAATAGGGATGCATAAAAATGAGGAGTTGCTGACCTGCGATTTTCTTCTTCTTTTGTCAAAGGCATTTGTGATGTTGACGACCTGCCTTTGCAACAGCCTCGCAGAGTCTTCCCTGCTCTGAATTTCCTCCTTCCACGCTGCATATGCAGGATAGACAACACTTTCCAAAACAATGTTGGGTTTGGGGTTTTTGGGTGTTTTTTTTGTTTGGTTGGTTGGTTGGTTTTTTTGGTTGGAGGGTAAGGAGGGGTGTTTCCCCAAGCCAGTCTGCCCTTCATTTCAAAGCAAGCTATTTTTGGCTGTAACAAGGATTTCCCACTCTCCTGGAAGCCGCAGGCACCAAATGCATGCATCGCACACTCTGATTCATCACATGCTGTATAATAAAACTAGACTCCTTCAGTCTGCTGTTGATTACACATCTGGATAAGGATGAGAGGGATTTGCATAACCAGAAGCCAGATATATCTCACTGAACAGGTGCTGCTGAATCATAGAATCATAGAATCATAGAATCATACAGGTTGGAAAAGACCTCTAAGATCATCGTGTCCAACCGTCAACCCAACACCACCATGCCCACTACACCATGTCCCTAAGGGCCTCATCTACACGTCTTTTAAATACCTCCAGGGATGGTGACTCCACCACTTCCCTGGGCAGCCTGTTCCAAGGCCTAACCACTCTTTCAGTAAAGAAATTTTTCCTAATGTCCAATCTAAACCTCCCTTGGCGCAACTTGAAGCCATTTCCTCTTGTCCTATCGCTAGTTACTTGGGAGAAGAGACCAACACCCACCTCGCTACAACCTCCTTTCAGGTAGTTGTAGAGCGCGATGAGGTCTCCCCTCAGCCTCCTCTTCTCCAGGCTAAACAAGTGCATTAAGTTCAATCCACCCCAGGAAATACCAGTGCTAGGCATTCTGAAAAGGTCAGTGGTCTCCTTGCAAAGACAATCTTGCAAATTTTATCTTCCTCAGTTTTCCAACTGCAGAATGGCAAATTTTCGTTCCCCCTTTTACCAATCCTCCACTAGGGGGCTGTACCAGGCCACATGGAATACCAGAAGAGATGGCTGGAAATAATGCAGGTACTCCAGGCTGTGTATCTGGTCCTTTGCTACGTTTTCTTAACAGATATAGAACAGTTGTCTGAAACTGATTCACGCACCCAACCAATTTTGCAGGACATGACTAATTTGACATTTTAAATCACAATTAACTTCTGCATTGGCTCATACCTTGTCATATTTCTGGAACACAATATTGCTTTGTCTGAAAGAATCTATTGTTTAGGCACAGGCAAAATTATAAACCAATTAAAAGTAACTACCAGAAATAGACAACTATGGGCCACTTCACTGGCCCAGAAGAAAAAAAAACACATGTGGCTAAAATGAATTCACATATGTTTCTTGGGCCATGCAACTGCAACATAGGGTACCATGCCTTTTAAATTATCTGATCATGACAACTACTATTGTAAGCTTTCATTTTTTGTATGCTGCCATGAATCCTAGAAATTCAATGGAAAAAACGTAGCTGAGTAGTGCGTGCGCTGTACTTTAGTACAAAGCCACACACTGGAGCCTTTGCTTCTAACTGTTAAGATTGACTCATTTGTAAAGTGTTTTGTGCTCTACAGTTAGAATTATGTATAGAGTTAAAGACACTACTGATGCTTTCCTAAAGCTTGATTATTTTTTTATAAGAGCATCTCATTAAAAATTTACTAGATACACATATAAATGGTAAACAAAAACCAAAAAGCTGGTAAATCTGAAGGTGGTAATTTTTTCTGCAAATGAAGTTATCTGAGACTGGTAAAATACGTTAAAAGTATATTCAATCTGTGAGCTACCTAGAAGGCAGTAACAGAAGACAGAGCACTGAGGTTAAACTCCATCAGCATGGAGGAAATAGTGGTATAGCAAACGTTACAGATGACATTTTTTCCATTTGCATCTTACCTTCACATACAGCTCATATCGTGCCTTGACTATAGGATTATTCAAGATACTGGTGGCAGTAAGAACACTCTCCCTTTTTATTTGTTCTCTGTAGGCCTAGGAAACAAATTTTACAGTCAATAATTATCATGCACCTAATTCCAATTGTCACACAAATTCGAATTCATGGTAAGTTTCTGAAAGGAAAATAATGAACGTATTACAGCATGAAATGCTCATTATTAGCATTTAAGTCCAAACCACATAATAAGCTCAATGAAGTTTGGTAGTGTTTATAGTTTGTTGCTTTAGCTTAATCAAAAGATATATTCACATCTTGCTTATATAATGAACTACAAACACGCACCTGTCTACAGCCACAGTTACCCATTCTCATCTACAGATAACATGCACGCTTTTTCATCACAGCCTAACATATTGTTGAAGATGTCCCTGCTCATTGCAGGGGGGTTGAACTAGATGACCTTTAAAGGTCCCTTCCAACCCAAACTATTCTATGATATTCCATAATCACAGAAGCTCATATATAAACAGAACATTACTTTGGCAGTCTTGCTTACTATGACAACCATGATTTTTTTCCACTCACACTACTCTTTCAACCCTTCTACCAACCTTAAAAGTGTATCATTATAAATTCTAACAGGGACCAATTCCATACTACTCTGCTCTCCCTTTTCTTCAAATAAAAAAGATAGTAGCCAAGCAAAAAAAAAATACACCAGGTTTGTTTGCTGAAAATATATGTACTGTGTTTTGCAATTTGAATAACAAAATCTTTCCAACACTTAATGACAGTAGAAAAAATTCTGATAAAATAAAAAAGTCATTCCTAGTAACCTTCTCAGGACTTACTACTGCCAGCTATTAAGCACACCAACATTTCATCAACTGGGGGTGCTTAAGTGCTGGCTACTTCATGAGACATTATGTTTACAAAGTGTAACAAGGACATTCTAGCTTTCTAGAGAACAATACCAACAAGAACTTAGAAATTACTTGCACCGAGTACCATAGCACTTCTCACCTACTGTTAGATTATGCTTGCTTTTTTTTTTTTTTTTTTTTAAATAAAATGTCATATCTTACTTGTTTTCCTTTTGTGTGATCAGGAGATTTTAAGTGCTGCTGAACAGAACTGTGTAATGCAGGAACATACACACTGCAAGCACTGCAGTGAACAGTCTCAACTTTCATCATATGGTCATCAGCAGTAACCCCTGCCAAAGAAGATGCAAGAAATCATTAACACAAAATCTGTTATTCTAGGGAAGTGGAAGAGGGGATTGGTTGTTTTATACCAAAAAATTAGAGCTCTCGGTTGTTAAACATGTCAAACTCAACCACAGGAGACTATTCACCCAAATTCAGGCATGAAAATTAGGCTCTCTGGAGGCAATCTTGAAGGAAGATGTTTTTCACTTGGACACTCCCTACTCCTTCTCTCCATAGACTACATATGAGACCCAGGCAATTATGTTTGCTGCCTGAGTTATGATATATGAACACCTACCTGCCTAAGTAGAGGGAAATAAAACTGATACAAAAATCAAATTGAGCTATTTAATGTACAAAAATGCCACCTATTTAAAATCAACAATAACTAATATTCTTAATAATACACATTTTGATACAAGAAATGAAGCTTCACCAAAGCAGTTGGATTTACCTTACCCCTCATAAGAGCAACTGATTTATTTCCTTGCCTCCCCTCACCACCAGGAAGAACCACATGAATCCAATTCCTCTTGCAAATTTAAATATTACCTTGCCAACCGATCATTCTGATCATAAAGGCAAACAGGCCCTGCAGTACTTAAGGAAAGTACACAAAAAGAATTTGGGAGATTGTTAAGATGTCAGCTATATCCATTTTTAAGTAGCTTTTCGCATTTAAATTCAAATTAAGGTAATATCTAAATACAGTTACTGCCTAAAGTAAAGGTACTCAAAAGATGTCCCCCTAGCACATCTTTTGAAAGTCCTCAAGTAAAGGATAAAGTGGAAGGATATGGCATAGCAAGGTAGGGACACACAAAATGCTCTAGAAAACTGCCTGCAGGACAGCCAAGGGGAAAAAAATTCAGGCCAAGATGCATCTTGGGTAGCCAAAAAAGTGCTCAAACTCCTCTTTTTGTCAGTGTCCCTCAAAACCACAGCAACTATGCCCTACATTATCCAGATCCTTGCCATCATATTTGACCATTATCACCTTACTGCTTTACTACACACTCTCTTTCAATCTATCTGCATCCACCTGTTGCCAGTCCTCAAGCATTATACTGAATAAGACTGTGGCAAAGCCCACATAATTCTGTTTGTCAAGTACCTAGCACAATGTTATCTTACTTCCTGACAAGGCTACCTGGATAGCAAACATAAATAATGCTATGTCCCATTGTGCTTACATTCCACATTATAAGCAAAATGAAGCAAGGAATCCCAACCAGGTACAGAAGAGGCGTGAAAACTAATCATTTTAATCCAAACATTTTATCAAATTTGAAGAAGAATGAAAGGAGAAAAGGACAAGCAGAGCTCCACAGCATGCACTTTCACATAAAAAGCATTACTCACCTTCCATTATATCTTTTTCAGCAGCTTGAGCATTTTCTGTTTGGTTACTTGTCTGTTGCTTACGCATAGCTGTCTTCTTGAATTTATTCACCATACACTCCTACAGAGAATCAGAAAAAAAAAATTGTAACACACTCAATGTACGATTGTTTATATTCCAGTAGGCACCTATACTTAAAATATTACTCAGAAGAGCTCTGTAATAAATAGCAATTAATTGCTGTCCTTCTTAAGCCACTACTTTTAATTGTAAAAGTAATGCTATTTTACAGACTCTGAATTTGCTTCAGCTTTTACTAATATGTGCTGTGTCAAAAGTCATCTGCAAAACGAATAACGAAGATAAATTAAGCACATTTTGAAGATAAATGGTAAATTGTAACTACACTCTAATGTAAAAGTATTATATAAATCAAAAAACAGTTGTCTTACATGAAGAAATTCCATCACTACTTTGTCAAATTTCGTTTGCTTCTGGATATGATCCAATGTTTCCTGGTGAGCTGCACTCTCCAGATGTGACTCAATTTCTTTTTCCTCAAACGTTCGAAATTTGCAAAATGAGCAAGTAAATGCCATCCTATCAAGAGAAATACATTAAATAATATTACCATTAAAGAAACTTTTTTCCTTCTCTCCTCAGAAGTATGAGGACTTGACAAACCTAATCAGAAAAGGAATGGGAAAAGCATTCTTTAAAGAAGCCTAAGTGAGTAAGAAAAAAAAATTCCAGTACCATTATGAAGGGTACTGCTACAAGAACCAAATATAAATCAGGCCAGTCTCAGAATTATCTATGAATTATCTATGCAGAGGATGAAAGCTGCTGAAATCAGAAGCTAGCCATTCAAAAGCCACATTATTCTGTGAGTGTATCTATCATAGCTCTCTAGTTTCTGTCACCTTTTGTAGTACTTCTAATAGTCAAGCCAGTCCACAATTTCCTAACTACAAATAGTCAAAAGAATTGATTTAAAGCTCATTTTCCATAGAAAACTATATAATCTTTATAAGGAAATATGGCCTCATCAGTACAATGAGGAAAAGGCACTGATGCTATGATCATATACTGCACTGACACAGAACAGTTTTGAACAGTGCTGGCCATTAGCCCGCTGGGCTGTGGCAAGACTAAGAAAAGTTACAGAACTATCTGCTTATTTTTGCTACAAAATAGCTCACCATACATATAAAACCAGAATAAAGTCAATTTCTAACAGCTTATTAAGTCAGCATGAATATTTAACTGAAATATATACTTCAGAAGCAGTACCATTCTAAGCTGCTTCTCAAGTGTGCACTGATGCACTTGTGGGGGAGAAGGGATTAGGAAATTGTGTAATTTCTGATACAGCAGAGGCCCAGTGAAACATCCAGTCTTCCAAGCCACATGATTTGGGCGCTGGGTTTTGGTTTGAGGTTTTTTTGTTTGTTTGGGTTAGTTTTTTGGGTTTGTTTTGGGGGTGGGGGGTTTGGAGGGTGGCAGGGAGTAGGTTTTTTGGTGGTTTCTTCGTTGCATTTTATTTTCCTAAAATCAGTCCAAAGGGTCTTTCAGGAAAGAAGACATATTCTTACAGAAGTAAAAAGGGGAAGAAAAACACTGCACACAAGACAGAAGTTATAGCACAAACCTGTATCCATCACCGTATTTTTCACTGTTTTTTTCCCTTCTACGCCTTTGCTTCTCTCTTCTGGCCTCAATTCGCCGCTTTTCTTCTTCCTCACTTTTAACTTCTCCTTTGCCATCTTAACATACAGTAGAAGGATTTTAAAATGTTATGTTCTTAAAAAAAAAAAAAAAAAACAAAAACAAAAAACAAAACCCCAACAAAAAACAAACCCCAAAACAAACCAACACCCAAAACCAGAAAAACCCCAAACCCCAGTCAAAGTATCCATCTTCCCTGTCTCCTCCACAAATACCTTAAAATGCAAAGACCCTATACCACAGTGGTTCAATGGCTTATTTAAATGCCATAGAAGTTTTGCTTTGTTTTCCTCCTCTAAAGACAACCAATTTAAACATTTGCTTCCAACAATGCTAACTTAGTAGTTTAGGGGTTACACTCTAGATTACACTCATAAAAGTAAGGAAATTCAGAGTTAAAGCAAACCCTATGCCTAGTTATTAAAGGCCTCTTCAAGTAAATGACCAGGGAAGGGTACTGGGGGTCCATGGGGAGAAACACATTATTTAAAACTCTCCATGGTTTTAGAACACCATTGCTACAATCCCCTTACATAAAAAGAAACTGTCTAAAGCCATTCTCTTCTGCTGAGAAGGCAGTTTCCAAAACCAAAAGCAAAGGTTCTCATAAAGGAGACAAGGCAGTGTTTCATTAAGGTATGGAACCCAATCTGAACTTCAACAACTTTATTATTTTTTCCCCACTAGACTTAGCTTGATTTCACAGAAGAATGTTCCAAAGATTTTTAGCTGAAGAAATAAACCAGTGAAAGAAGAACCAGCTGAAGGAAAAAAAAAAACACCAAAAACACCCCACCACACAAACCACGAACACACAACAAAAACCCAACCAAACCTTCAAGGAACAACTTCATTAAATTATCACCTGGCATGTAAGTAAGAGCGCAACAAATAAGTGACTAGAAATTAGTTTTACAACATTAAAGACTTCTAAGGACATTGACTTTTTGCATAAGTGTACTTATGTTTGCCTTTCCTATGTCTGCTTTAAAAGCCTATGGACAAAGGGAAACAATTAGAACATTATTCAGTGAGTAGTTTTAGAGCAGGAAAAAGAGGATCACTCAATTTTCTTTTGCAGTTCAACCTTAGGAGAGAGGTCAGCCTCCATAAAATCTGCCTCCATCCCAATAGCAACAGAAAAGAACATACAGCAGCATAATGCAAAAAAAAAAAAAATGACTTGCAAAAAACTCTATGGGTCTGGAAGTGTCACTGAGTACTGAAAACATTTCCACCAACTAACAGCTTACACTTCATCCCCAAGGTTTTTCATTTTGTAGCAAACAGTTTCAAAAATTACTCTGATCCACAGAGGAGAAAAACTCCTATCCAAAAGATTTTTTTTTGTTTTTTTAATTCAATTTGAAAACAAAAAACAAACACCCACCCACAGAGGCAATTCCCATTACTGATGTCAGGATTTAAAATTTCACTCAGTGCCTTACCACTGACCCTGGAAACGCGCAAGAGATCACTTGTTTGACTGCTGTAAAAATCATCCAGTATGACATTCTGTGGAGTGAAATGGCCTATATCTTACCCCTCAAGCTCACAAATTCAAGTGCCTGTCCTGTTACAAGCTGAGGAATGGAAGCCTGAATCTACATATAAACTCCCCAGTGACGCTCCCGCTTTCCTTCAGTGCACTTATGCAAACTTTTAAAAATTAAAAAACCCACACAATTAAAAAAATTAAAAATGTACTACTATTTCAAGAAAAGAAACTCTAATCAGTTGGCTGCAAATTTCCAGCACTTCTTACCGTCAGATTAGACTACATATGCAATAGGACAGCACACAAGGGAAAGGGGACTAAAAATAGTTTGTCTTAACATTGGATTTCTTTGTGTATGTGTTTGAAATCACTAGAGTTAATATACACTTTAACTGATTTTATGTAAACTAATAATTAACCCGTTTCATTAAGACTGCACATGAAATAGACCCTGTGTTCTTGAGAGCAGCTCTCCGAGTTAACTAAATCCACTTTTATAAAAGTGACTCACCTAGGACTTAAGGGTGAGGTTGATCAGCTAGTGAGATAAATAATAGGGTATGGGTGAGGAACTGGTGGGATAAACGACGTTTAAGCAATGGAATGGCAGTCAGTATAGAAGACCACTTACATTAATTTCACAAAAATTAAAACAAGTCAAACAACAACAACATACAGAGATGATCAGAAAGCAGAGAGACAATAAGCATGTACGGAACAAAACAAGTGATGGATGGGTGTTACAAACAATCATCTCCATGGCCTAAATTTATAAACTCTTGGGGAAAAAAAAAAAAGTCATGCTACTCAGTAAATATTAGAGATCATACATACAGGCTTACTAAATCTATTCACTCAAAGTCACACAAATACAATACCTACAATACCTTACCTGACAAAGCAAACTGACTTACCTCCAAAAGTCTGATATCCAAGATCATAAGCATCTCTTGTAAAGTCTTCATATATAACAACTGCTCCACTTGTGTCCACTTCAATTTCCTAATAAAGTCAAATCCATAAATTTTGTAAGGAAAAAACCCAACAAAACAACACCATTCTAAATCCAGAAAAAGACAATGCAAATTACTTTATTTCCAATAACCTGTTACTTGTTATTTTTGTCAAATATGACAACGGAAGAAAGCAAAATGAATATCTAGTTAGATTCAGTGTACAAACACTTCAAGCTATGCATTCCTCCTTAATGCCTTTAAGTCTTTGTGAATTAGTTTCACATCAAAATTCTGTCTTCTACATAAATATTCTGACTTCCAATTCAAACTTTTAAATACTTAGTTGGTACTATGTTAATACCTCCACTCAAAAAGAAGGAAAATATCATTCCAGTCTTTCAACATGGGACCTGGATATATATACACACTT
Organism: Calonectris borealis; assembly: GCF_964195595.1. NCBI lineage: Eukaryota > Metazoa > Chordata > Aves > Procellariiformes > Procellariidae > Calonectris > Calonectris borealis. The sequence continues at coordinate 18,447,469 of NC_134319.1, read as the reverse complement.
AACTTACTAATCACATTCTCACATATTGTTGCAACTGATCTTTCTGTAGGTGGGAACTAATCTTTGTACCCTATCAGGGAACACCTGTCAACACTGGTTCTTTTTTTATTTACCCTCTCTCCTTGATGTGTCTTATGCCTTATCCATTCTTCCTCACTGCTGTTTAGTAATCTCCCTGTCATTTTTTAATTTCTCAACCCACCTAAGCAGTAACAGGTGTATGAATTCAGGCTGACTAGCTATGACAACATGAGAAGCGTTCGTATGACAGCTCTCCGTGCATTACAAGAATAGGTAAGGTCTACAAATCCACTTTAAAATTCATTTTCCAGGCTATCTGCATAAGCTGTATCTTTCACTCAAAATCAGTAAGGATTTCAGACTGCCACCAAAATAAGACAGTTTTAGATAAAGTGAAGAAAAAAAATTAAGTTTAGAAAAATTTATATAGTTAAGTGCTTAATTTTTATAACTCTAGCTTAATAATTACTCATCTTAAGGTATACCGTGCAAACTTCTGAAAGAATCACAAAAACTTTCCAATTCTGGGAATTTTTACCTCTATAGTAGAATCCTGGAAAGATGTCTTCATGTCTATAAAGATAAAACGAGGAAGAAATAAATACTGCAAAAGTGCTGTCACTGTCAATTCATTTTAAGGCAATAATATATTTAGGAAAAAAATTCAGCTTGTTATGCAGCTAGGACCGTCTACATCTACAATTTATCACATTTTAGTAATAATACTAAATGTAAAATCAGTTATTCTTAGGAATATAAACTAAATAGTCTTCTAGAAGCAATCACCTATATCTAACTCCAAAACCGAAGAAAGTCAAGAATGAAAGAACAATGTAATTTTGAGATCTATTTTCATACATCTATTGTATACCGATTGCATCCAATTTTCTGTTAGTTGTTACCCACTTCTTAGTTTTCAACTCCATGATATTGCTTAGAGCATCTTTCAGTTCAAGTCTCAGAAAATTGTATCAAACCACCCAATCTCAAAGCCACAGGACAGGTTGATTAAAAGGACATTCTAGAAGGCGCTATCTACTCCACTTCTTAAAGTAACTTCAATCTTATGTAGTACATTGGTCCTTGGATTGTGGAAATCAATGAGGGGAAACAGATAATAAACTAGAAGTGCTCTGTCTGAAAGTAGTTTAGAAAAGAGGAACCTACAAAAGTACTGAAAGAAGAAGAGCTAAGAGGGAGACCTTTGAGATTACATTCTTTGATATACCTGGATATGTATTTTACAGACCCATTTCATCACGGCAAAGCTGGTGAGTCCAGCAATAATGTTCCCTGTACAAAAGGGCAGAGGAATGTGTTTTATACACCCAGTGCCTGAAATTTTTACAGTACTCTTGAAGTTAAAGTTAAGGGAACAGTTTTGTAATACACAGTAGTGTAACTAGAATTACAAAATCAAAAGTAAAATTTTCATGTGGAAGTTTCTGCCAAGTCTGTGCATTTACCTTGCAAGCTTTTGAGCTTTTTCAGGTGTGATTTGAAACCAAACTATATGAAACACTGCAGATCCAAATTACTGAGGAAATTACAAGCACAAAAAACTAAAAATTGACTGCTGTACATGCCTTTTATAATATTTAATACTCAAGTTTACATTCCCTCAAAGCAAGTAATTTATTCAAACCTCATTAGTGATTTTCTCCAGCTTTGGCTGCAATATCAAAATTATTAGAGTTGTAGGATATCTTTAGGGAAGCTAAACAAACCAAGCACCGCTAATACTTCGCAATTTATATTTCCAGTTATCTATCATATTTCCAGTTCTTCTCTTAATTACTGCATTGCATTTACAATTATAGCCTTTCATAAATTATTCTGTAACAATTTTCACTGTTTTCTCAGTTTGCCTCCTTTTCCCTCTCCTCTTCACCCACATCTTATGCCTTTATTTTAGCTGCATTGCAGTTGATGTGCTAATTTTTATATCCGTCAAAGTATTTGGACAGCGGGGCCAGGCTCGTGCAAGGGCACATTTTAGTATTTGTCAGGCACTGCCACTTAAAGCAACCTGAGATCTGAAATTATTTTCAGTGGTGAAAATTTGCCTCCAGGACGTATCATTATAAAGTCTATGAAATGACAAAGACAATGAAATAGTCTTCAGCAGCACACACTTGAACACATCAAAATACTCAACTTCCTTCAGCAAATTATCTTTGCAGTAGAAGAGTTAGAAGAGTAAATTCATAAAATCTGTTGTGGAGTACTTCAGAGGTAGAAAATGAAGAATTACAAAACAGCACATACAGCCCTCTTTCTGAATATTAAAACTAAATAATTCCTAATGAATAAAAAAAATAGTAATTTTAACTTCAGAATTTTGGCACTTCTTACTTACTAGGTGATTTTTTCTGGCTCAGCTTCAAAATAGGTTTTGTCATTTTGGGTTTCTTGATAAATGTCCCACCAGGTTTGTTATATGGCTGCGGTATCATTTTTCTTTTTATTCCTCTTGCAGCAACTGCTGCAGGACTGGGTTTGTTATGATAGTCAACAACAATTCCAGGTCTGTGCATTCCTCCAAAGTCTCCCATATGCTGAAAATTTGTGAAATCAAGAGAAAGGTATTAGTATATGAAATCAATAGAAATAAAACAATTACTTGGTACAATAATACGGTGAACTAAGTAAAACTTGTGTTCTAGAGCAAAATGCAGGGGAAATTTAAGCTCCTGGTTTGATGTTGTGTTGTGCAATGGCTTTGTGGGTGTTTGTCCAGTAGAATGAATACATATGTATAAACTGTGTTTCTGCTTATTCAGAACCATTGTCCAGACAATGAACATGTCTATCAGAGTTCATATCTCAGCCTAACATCTTGGCTCCTCTCTTCAGATTCTCTAAATGACGAATGACTTCTCCCTCTGGGAAAAAACAGACCTAACCAATCCAGTTTTCGACACTTTAGACAGCAGTCATATTAAAAAAAAAAAAAAAAGCGTCATTATGCCAAATGATTAGAAAACAGAGTAAAGAAGGTTGTCCAGTGTGGAGCAGCGATTAATTGAAGGAAGCTCATTCTTCCTTCTACTTATCTTTCCACTGAATTCAATAAATTCAGAATTTAAAAATTGGGCCTGGAGGGAGCAATACAAAAACATGGCAGCAATAGGAATGAAAATTCAGCTGAAAGACTAAACCTTTCTATTATTTCTAAAATGCTGTACAGTCATTTCTGGACACTTGTTTATCAAAGTTACCTCTCTGAAGGTATGGAATGAGTAATCTGAAGAGGGAGAATTTAGGTAGCTGCAATATTTTCAAAAGCACTAACATACTTCGTAATATTAACTCAATTATTTGATTAATAAAGGGCAGAAGAGAGCCCACTGACTGGATGGGTGACTTGGATAAGCAGAAATATTTGTATTGCCATGACAAGAGAATTAGTATTACACTATCAAAGTTAAAAGAACATAAAAATAACTCCAACATACTGCGTGATAAGTATGACTTTTTTTTAAGCGAATTTTAAATGACAAGACAGAATGTACCAAAATGGGCACTTTTCTTAACCAGAAGTCCATGCACAAGATCTCCATGTTAATTTATTTAGTTGAGCTGGTTATAGAACTACCTAGCATGTACATTTACACTGTACACATGTAAATTTGACATGAAGTATGCACTTGGATAATTTCAAGTACTTTTTTTTTTTTAAAACAGACAGTCTATCTATTAAAGGTGCAATGCATTTTACATATGGTAAGTAGTTTAGCCTTTACATTCTCCTTTATTACATAAAAGACTAAAAAGATAAGTTTCAAAAGGAAAACAAAAAAGAAATAAGGCTACTTGGTTGTAACTCTGCACAAAACTTTCAGATCTAAATGAGTTCTGAAAGGATGGCATCCAAGCTTAAGAACCTAACACTTTCAGCTTCACAAGCAGAGAAACAAAGATTAGAATCTATTTCTCATACCATGCCACATGCTAGCTAGCAGCCCTGTGCAAATCTGAGCTAAAATTTGAACATGGCAACTACAGTACTCAAGAATGCTGCAAAGTAGACTTTCTGGAACAAAACCACCACACAATTAGGCATTTAAAAGACCCAGTAAAAAATAATCTTCCTCTACACTTCAAGCTACAAACAAGTTGTATGGTTTAATATTAAAGAATTGCTTCCCAAAGAAATATGGCACGCTTAAGAATTTTAAAAGATAAGTTACACCTAGGCAGAAAAGTGTTCACTGAATTCTTTGTGCTTAAAAAAAAAAAAAAAAAAAAAATCAGAATTGGGATTATAAAACCAAGATAAAGGGACACCATCAACTTAAAGTTAGTAATTCTGTCAGGATTTTTTTTTTATTCTCTTCTGTTGTATTTTTTTTCCCCCTAGCTCATTTAACATCAAGCATTACTTCTCCAAACTGTGATCCACTATTTTGTGTACAGTTAACCTTGCTGTTTCTTGGACATACAGGTTTTACATCCTACACTGGAAAGGAATCCACTGAAAAGTAGTTAGAACGTAAGTCTTCAAAACAAAATGAATACAAGTAACAGCACTAGGCACACTATCTAGAAATTAATCTCAATTGTGTGAAAGGACCTGATTTCAAGTTGATGATGCCCCTTTAACCATGCTTTAATTTTGAAAAAGAATCACTGTAACTGCTAACCACCCACCTTTGCCATTTCCTCCCCATCACCCTTCCAATACACAAGTCAGAGTAAGAATTAAGTTTAAAAGAAGACTTGATGTTTGATAAAGCATGTGTTCAACATATTAAAGAATTAGCTAATCTTTTACCTTTACAGGAAACAAAAACTACTCTAGCATTCACAACCTGGGTTTTATTTTTTGCTTATACATTGCACCTTTAACCTACTCAAAACTTCAAAAGACTTTGAATTAAACTTTTACAATATTCAAGAATTTCCCCACCAGCAGCAAAGATGCTAGTGTTTACAAGGAAAAATGCAAGTCCTTTTAATCCCTTTTAGACCAAACCTATTACTTTTATCTTCACCTTTCAAACAAAAGGAGAGATTTAACAAACCTTATCAACTAGTCTTCTATTACTCATTACTTTCAACAGAAAGAGGGACTGGGTTCTACTTGAAGACAGCTTCAAGGGGGTAAACAACATTGTCAACCATGATAGTTTGCTTGGACAAAAAACCCACACTGTACTGAACAGTGCATTCATTTTAAAGCAGTGGTCTTGAAAGGGTTTAAAAGAGTGTCTAGTGAAAAGAATCTGAAAAGATTCTGTACTTACTCCTCGGCCTCGGCCTCTGCCTGTTGATGGTCCTCCAAAAGCATCATAGTTTCTGCTTCCAAATCCACTTTCAGGATAAGCAGGCGTTCCTCTCCCCCGAGAGCCTACAGGTGCAGGCTTCATATGGGGTGAAGAAAAACTGCTGTAGGAAGAGTAACTCTCTCTTCCTCTGTCCTCCATAAACCCAGGCCTCAATTTTGAACGGGAGTAAGGTGCTTCCCAGCTAGACCCGCCCTGGTTTCTACCTCCGAAAGAGTCAAGGCTATTCCGGTAGGAGTTGTCAAATCGACCACCATAACTACCTCCGAAGCGGCTTTGTTCGGGTTCATTATAACCATAGCCAGATCTGTACAGATCTCGCCCACCCAGAGAAGACCCGGAGTCGTAAGACTCATAAGGTCCAAACCTGGAAAAGTTGCACAGTGAGGAGAAAAAAAAGTAAGCTTACTAATGTTATACATTTCAAAAGACAAGTTATCAGTTGACATTTATCAACTAAAATCAATTTATTACTATACTGGTCCGTACAGTTGTGTTATTGTTTAATCTTGATTAGGGCTGGGCAAATCACACTATGACCAGATAGAAAGCTATCTGAGCCATTTTTGCTACAAACAATTCTAAAGTTCAGTATGTCTGAACTTTGTTTACTTAAAATTTTCAGCAACATTTATTTACTAAAACATTATTAGAGCCCAGCCCTAGTCTCACGAAAATAATCACCTGCAGACATTCATAGGCTAGTCAAACTCTCCTTTCTTCAAAATCATGCCCTCATATTCTAACAGTTAAACAGCAGTTAAAAGGCGGCTTAGTTCTGAACTAAGAAAAAAAAAAAATCTTTTTTTTTTTAAGTGGTACACTTGTGAGTCTTAAACATCCCACAGTTCTAATTTGAAAAGAAAAAACACACGTGCTCTTCCACTCATATTTGTACTTTTTGGAAATTTTCTTCCCTGTAAAATTCAGTCTTCCAATCAAAGAGTTCATGATCTTCAGTGTATCCAGCTTTCACTTGCAGACCATTAAGTCTAGCAACTTAGGATTTTGAAAGTCTACCCAATGCATGCACAGTGGACACTAAAACAGTCCTTGGAATTTCAGAGTAGAGTAACAAGGAGCTGAAATCTTTAGTTATTTATCAAGAGTTTGTTTGCCTGGGGGGGAAGAGTCAGGCTAGAAATCATCAATATTTGTAACCACTTCGTAGGGAAACACATTAGTGTCCCTGCAGGGTTATAATAAGGTAATTCAGCAGGAGTTGGGAAACACAACCCCTTGACTGATAAAATATAAACTAGAACAGACTCAAACTACTAACTGTATCTATAGTAAACTGAATGCCTTCATTTTAAAATATGTTACTCAGAAGACCCAAAGCTACACAGGAAATGACACTATCTTCAGAAAGAGCCCATGCACAATATTAACGTTACATGGCAAGAGACATTTCGGTGTTCAAGTAGTCATTCAACCTCAATCATATGCAGATTACTATATGGTAGGTACAGCTCATTCCTGAATCTCTGCTCAGACTTTTAAGTCAATCTTAATGTTCTTCATTAAACAATTATACTTAACTAAAATGTTTAACAGAACCGTGCAGCAAAACACAACACTTCTCCAGCCTCCCTACTTAGTACTGTCCTTGCCCAGTGGCACCACAGTGACTACAGACAAGAATCATACAGTAGTCTGGCTACAGCCAGACAAGAATTCAAGGGCGCACACAAGAAAACCATCAGATTATCTGTTTTCTTCACATTTTATTTCCTCCAACATAGAATCACTACTCTGAAAAGCATGCTTCTTTGAATACGATATTAAGACCTAAATCAAATCAGCTGCTCCCTACTGTTTTTATCTGAAAGAGCAACAGTAATAGTATCCTAGCATTAAATACACAACTTTAAGACCACTGCATCAGAATTTTTATTTTTAGACCAATCCATCTTACAAAGCAGCCCAGAATGTGCACACAGTTTTGAGTGTAACCAGTACCTGCCAATGAAATAATCTGGACATGACTTTCAGATTCAATACCAAGATCATTTGAGCACTGCACATTCAAACCAAAGAAAATATACCCTAAATGTTCCTTGAAAACGGAATGTTGATAGATTCAGTCTAAGGCACTAAACCAGTTAGGTCTAGCCTGCTATGTCAGAAATGGTATGTCAGGCCAATCAGCTACAAATTGCTAGCCATTACTGAAAAATAAAACTTTTTCCATTTTCATTCAAAGACGCATTGTTTCACTGCCAAACTTTTCCAAAAAAATGCTGATTATTACAAGAATCTAGCTCTTACAGTTTAGTATTTGCCAGTATTTATCGAACATGAAGACTCAGAACGAAAGTGTTCATACAAAATCGTAACAACATGCCTCAGGAACACTTAAGTTAGAAGACAGAATGATTTAAACTTAAATTGGATCTGATCAATTCTTGGGACAACTGAAGGATTATTTTACCTGTTACCACCACCACCACCTCCTCCGCCTCCACCTCCATGACTCTCCATCCCATAGGATTGGTTAAGGTAAGAGTCCATGGATCGTGGGCCACCATAGCCTCCATGCCCATAATCACGGTCCATGTCTAAAAAAAGAGCAGAAAAATGTTTATAAAGAAAGCAAGCAAGAAGTCTTATTAAGTAATCTAGTTTAAATTCTTAAGTAAAAAGTTTACTCTTTGCCACAGTGCTTACAAGCAAAATACAAAACTGCCAGTTGCAAACCAATTTCGACACTGTGCTTAGGGAAGCCATGTGTCTTTGTCATTATCTGAGCACCTCTTAACTGAAACCCAATTCATGTTTTTCCCAGTAGTGGATAACTCGGGATTATTGTTTCATCAGCTGGAATTTGGACACAAGTTAAATTAAGAGAATTAAATGGAGAAGCCCAATGTAGAACATGTCAGAAGTTAGTGGAGAATTAAGACCACTTCCCTCCCTTTAATAATACACACAGCTCACAGGCATCTGCTTTCTCTATCCAACACATGAAACCTTCACTCACATTGACAGAGGCCTTAGGTCAAGGTTACAAGCTGTCATGCTGCACTGCAGACTCTGTACAGAGGCTACAGTCAAAGAAAAGAATTTTCTGCAATCTAGCACAAACAAAAATTCACCCAAATCAACACTGAGTTGCAGTTCACCAACTGCACTAAGATGTTGGTATTTCATGGCTGAACTGATGTCACTTCATGACATCTTTGTATCTTGTAATGAAGCCTGGCAAGAGAACCAACTTCTTCCTCAACATTGGAAGTCCTATGTAAAAGTTCTGGTTAAATAACCCCTCATAAATTCAAAGCACTAAAACAGTGTCGTAGATCTGCATAACGAATATGATCCACTGTCTTCCTGTAGCATACACAATTTGCACTTCACTGGCATTCTAGTGACCAAAACTGCTTCCCGGTACCAACCAACACTAACTTTTGGATAATACAGAAAAAGCCTGGCAAGTCAAACCTCACAGAAAAGGTAACGCAGAGAAGGAAAACACACTGAACACAGGAAGGATAAAAATATAACCACACAAAGACTTGTCCACTCTAACAAGAGAGTATTTCATACATTTTAAAATCTCCAAGTTTAAACCATTGACTTTTCCAGAAGATAACAGGACAAAAAGCTCACTTGAAGTCACAAAAAATTTTCCTGTTCAAAGAAACATAGTAATTCTCTGTACATATCATTCCATGAAAATAACTGTAGTGATGAAAATAAGTATATATACACACTATTTCCTGTTGGTACTTGCTTCTTGTTAGCACCACACAGCCATTGTAATTTACTTTCTTACATCTGTCACCAACAAGAATTCTGCAAATGGTATTGAGCTGACTGTATCACTTTTACACAGATGTTCTTAGCATGCCTGAATAGACATTCCAAGAAATGAAGATCTCCTGCTGGTTTTTTTTTTTCTTCTAATGATCATAGGTACTTTCTAAAAAATTAAAGATGATACTCTGAAACAAGAAAACCTTGAACATGGAAGTCACACTGCACCTTTCCATATTCCGAACATACAATAAAAATTCTGCAGCAAAGCACAAAAAAAGCTTTTCAAAATACTGATCATGTAGCACCACACAGCATCACTTAAACTGCAAAAAGTTACTCTTTAAAGAAATGGCTGAGCCTTCTAATAGAAGCATCTAATATTCCTCTCTGGTGTGACTGAATGATCTATCACCTAATCCAGTGGAATACCCTCAAGACTGCCTACATAAAGATGCAGGCCAGTAAAAAGAGTAAGGTAGTCAATAAAATAAATTCAGTTTCACAGAAAAATTAAGGTTAGATGATCCCATGGTCAATTTCAGATCCAAGGTTTTTTTTTTTTTAAAATACAGTATATCTAATCAAAAGACACAGACATTCTGAAAACTGAAATACCTGACCTGAAAGCACCCAATAATTTACCTTAGTTTCACCTGCTCCCTATTATCTACAGACTCTGAGATGGCACAAAAGTAATTAGGTTAAGAGTTGAAGAGGTGAATCAAATCATTCAACAAGGAAGAACACAACATACTGTCAAGATCCCTGCCACTGCAATCCTATTACAGCGTAGTAAGCAGTGACCAGTGTTGTCCATATGCCAGAAGTTTGCTAGTGGGAGAAACACAAACACATTCACACACAGAAGAACTCTTCCAAAAAATGTTTTGAAGCATAGTTTTGAAATAAATTTTTAGTCTAAAATTTTTAGCATGAAAGCAAATACTAAAATATGTTTTACAATCACAGGATAACTTCTGACATCCACTTTTGCTCAACGCTCTCCTTACTCATCCACGGTTCATGTTATCTAACATCAGCAGTCTTGCTGTAGAGCTATGCCAGTCCCTAAATCCTCAGATCCTTAGGACAACACCATCTCCTCCCTAACAGTGAGCAACTTATCCTTTCCAGACTCACTGCACTGCATTTACCTACATTATAATACACTCACATTTGGAAAGGTTTAACAGGGGATACAAAAGGTACAAAGAAGTGAAGAGGGATGATTCACAAGAAATTGGAGGTGGCTAATGAAACTTAAAAATAACAAGCTAAAAAATTAATTGGATCTTTTTCCACAAAACAGATACTTAAGTCCTGGAATTGCTCTGTGACAAGAAGTTACTAAAAATTTACATGGATTTAAAAAAGAAATTGGATAAATCCACTGACAAGACATTCAAAGAATGTCGAACACAAAGACTATGTCTCTGATTCAGAAAGTCCCCAAGCTGCAAACCAGTGAAGGCATATAAATATACCAAAGGAGTACTTGTACTATTCCTTCCACATCTCCAGACAGTGACATACAGGGTATTGGTGAGGTGGGACAGACACATCTTTGACCTGACCTAATGAAGGTGATCTTATGATCTCCTTCCAACTATTTCATTAACTGTTCCAGATTGCTGAGCAGTTAACCCATCATTCCAACCACTGGCCTCCTGGTTCAGTCATTTTGTCAGCTGCAAACTTTACCGAAGATTTATAGATTTTACACTTCATGCCCAGAGCTTCACAAAGATACCGCATTCAAATTAAGAAGTGCAGTATTTCTTCAGGCATTAAGTTTTTCTTTACTCTGAAAGTCTGTTCTCCTGAGAGACTTTACCTTAAAAAGGGGGAAAAAGTACAAGAAGACAGTAAATATTCACTTAGGCGAACCAAAATAGAAGGATTTCAATTTTTGAATGTAGTAACTGAGTAATAATCACTTGCACAGCTTTAATTATTACAGTCTCAAGGTAAATGGCTTATTAGCTGACAAACCTCACAACCACAGACATCAGAATCCATTCGCACTGGCCTCTTTCACGCTTTTGATTCTTCTTCTACTAACTAAAGCAAGACAGATGGACATGGAGCATTAGAAAAAGCTGTATTGCACAGAACAATTTTCTCTGCCTGTAGCCTGCTCCCCATTCACTGTCATGTTAGCTCTGGCTGTCACCACCAGTGGAGATACACAGAAGTTGCCTGTCTGTGCAAACTATTCAGACTAAATGTGAAATTGTTTCACATGCTAAGAGAACACATCCTTAAGCACTAGAGAAAAACCACCAGGAATTGTATTGCAGCATCTCAAACTTAAAATTCAAAAGTGTAGTACTTCATTTAAGTTTAAATAGTAACTGCTTATCAAAGAAACCTTTGAAGAAATATTATATCTGTGTATCTACAAATACTACAGAGTGAAAAAGAGAAGAAAAAAAAAAAAAAAGAAGTGGTTCATATTTGCTCCTAAAGTTTAAAAATGAAAGAGTAAATCTCTGAACTGATGAAGGCACTGACAAAGTATCTGAAACAAAGAGTTTGTTGAAGGAATAAATCAGGTTTTGGTATCTGCAGCCTCTTGAATAAATACGGTGTGGATGAATGAGCTGTTGAACTAAAGTACAGAAATAGAATTGCAAAGAACAATCTCACTTTTCATTTCTAGATCATACCTAAAGTCTACTGGGGTAGGGGAAAGGGGAGAAGAGTTATGACAAAGGGGAAAAAAAAATATTACCTCTAAAATAAAAAAGAATGGGACACTAAAAAACAAGTTCAATTTACAAATTAAAATGTTAATGTATATATATTCCTTCAGATTAAAAAAAGCCATATCTGGTGGAGAGATCACTTAAAATAGCTGCAAAATAAATCTCAATAGCCAGCAAAGAAAAATCAAATTTTCCTTAGAAAAAAACCTAGGAAGTTAAACATGTAGTAGATAAGACTCAGAATCTCTTGGTACAAAGGATTCTATTTATAAGAAAAAGCTTAAGATCAGAGAACACTGAAATCATATTCACAGCACAAAGAAACAAAATAATTTTCAACAGCACTCTCCATGTGGAGCATATGAAAAGGCCAGCAAGATGAGAAAGGAGAAAGATCTTGCAGTAACAAATAATAACTGAAAAAAATAAACTTCAGTAAAATAAAAATAACCTTTACACAATAAAAAAACCCAGAAGTATCGGCTTGAAACAAGCTAAATTTCCCTATATTTTAAATTCATAATCCGCAATGACTACAACAAGCTTAAGGATCCATTGTGCAACAGTAAGCAACATTTTTTGCAGGCGCATTACTTTTTTCATAACACCGTGCCTGCTTTAAGATCACAACCTTGCCATTAGATACAGAAGTTTTAACACATCATTGATTCCCATGCAAAATAAGGAATGAATCCAACAATGTAGATGAATTTTAGGAATAGCAGCAAAAGCCATTTCCCCTTCCAGATTAAAAGGACAATAGTTACAGTAATCAAAATATTAACATGAATAGTTAATAATATTTCTGTTATTATTAACAGAATTTATTCTACAGGCCATGTCATCTCTGTCTCAAACCAAGTCATCAGCAAGGGACAATGGTGGAATTACAGCAGTCATCAGCCATCCAATGAAAAGTGCTTCACACTGGCTAAAAGTTTCCAACAGGAACCTTCTTGCCAAGAACTCAAATGAAAACTGGGCAAAGATGAAAACTCTCAACATCCATCCTTTATTGCCATCTACTGTGTCCCTACAAAATAGCCTTTAGCCCACTGTACAGAATCAGGGTAAGACAAAGCACTATGCATGCCTTACTAAGGTACATACAATGCATAAACATTAATATTAAGTGTTTCAAGCTACATACATCATATTAAACTTGTTTAATAATTACGAATAATAGAAAGCTTAATTATCACAATGAAAACTATTATTCCAGAGGTACATGAAAGAAACAATCTAATTGTACAACATACATTTGATTGGTTACTTCCCATAGGATGACTCTGGATTCACTTTAATACTACTGTCATCAGATCTCAGAAAAGCAGGTTCTGGTTAATGGCTACAGTGAATATTCCAATAAGATACTTAAACTGCCACTTAAGAAGAACCTTTTCTACTAAAAATCTAACGGACATTTAATTAGGAATCAATACGGAAGATTAAAAACAAGGCCATAGCTTTAATTTATTTTACTATGAAGAAAGATAAATGCAAAATAATATCATTGGCAAAAAAAGCTAAGACTCAAAGAATGTATCATAAATATGATCATACTGCAGTCAAAGATGCTTCTGTAATCCAACGTGTTATTTCCGTATAACAGCCAGCAAGAGTATCAAGAAATCCAACAGCAAACACTTATTTGATGACATCTGTAAATGAAGCTTGGGTACAGTTTATGGTAAAGTTTTTATATTAACATCCTTTTAGTACTTGCTTGTATGCTGGCACGAGATGTCAAATCATTTCCTGAGTCTTACTAAACTCATAACCTTAATCATCTTACAAAAATATGTGCATTCCTTTTTGTTGTATCTATGTGGTATTTTTGACAATGTAAAAACAAGGCTAGCTTTTGCTGCATCACATTTACTTCGTATGCTTTCTATATTCCTTCCCAAACTCTTAGTTAAAGTAAACTTAAAAACAAACAAACAAACAAAAATAAAAATCAAGCAGTTCCAGGTTCTGTTTTTTCCATGTCTGTATAAAAGGGGAAAACATCCTCTTTCTTTTCAATAGAAGTAGTAAGAATCAAGTACAGTAGTCCATAAGAAAACAAAATACTGATTTATGCAAAAAGCATCATCCTAAGAAAAGTCTGTATTCCCCCCCCATCCCCACTCCTTGATCTCACAATTTTGATTTGGAACGTGCAGGAGTTCATGTTGACATGCCCAAGATGAAAATCAAGTCTCGCTCCCAGCCAGTTATAACTCCTCCAGAAAACATGTGCAGTCAAACCATGTTACGTACTTTTAATAACCCGTTTGTTTTGTCAACACTGACTGTTCAGCCCCAACGCTTTTTACAGGTTAGACGTATTTATAGCTCATACCTGAGACTGACCCACTGGGCATGTTCACACCACAATGCATGGGGGTATCTGGGAATCTCCAATCTCTGTCTTCAGCTGGAGAGGATGGGTCAGTGAGAATGACTTAGTGCTTAGCAAGAGCTGGAGGGGAGAGACAGGGAGCCGCAACAAGAGGCGGCTCTCTCTCCTGTCGGATCTCCAGTCTCCTGACACGACCCCCTCACGGAGCTCGCCCCGAGCTCCCCCCGTCTCTGCCCGCGCCGCCCCCGCCCGCCGCCTCCCCCTCGCCCCCCGCTCGCCCCGCGCCCCAGGGCGCCTCGCCCCGCGGAGGGCCGCCCCCGCCCGCGCTGCCCGCCCGCCCGCACCGCCCCCCGGGAGGGCCCTCCTCCCGCGCAGCCCTCCCGCCGCCGGCCGCCGCCGCAGCTCCCCCGACCCGGGTGGAGCGGCGAGGAGGACGAGGAGGTAGATGAGGGGGACTCCGTCCTGCGCGGAACAAAGCAGCCGCTGCCATTTTGAGACACGGCTGGGCCCCGCGGCGGCAGCGGTGGCGGCGGCCGGGCCCTACCCTTGCTCTGGGGGTGCGCCCTCACCTTCGCCGTAGTCCATGGCGGCGGCGGCGGGCCCTGCTCCCCCGGACGACTGACGGCCGCAGCAACGCGACAGCGGCTCCGGCTTCTCTCAATGGCGCCTTCCACCACAACGAGGCGAGGCGGGACCTGTGCGCGGCAGCGCGGCCACGGCGCGCGGCGATTGGCCCGGGCGCCGCGTCACGTGAGCAGGCCGGCCTGCAAGGAGAAGGGGCCCGGGACCGGCGGCGACGCCGCGTGAAGCGCTGGCGCAGGGTACCCGGATCGGCTGTGGCACGAGAGAGACTGCGCGGCGGCCATGTTGGGCCCTGGCAGCCGCCATTTTGCGTTCTGGCGTCGAGCCGGCTCGTGGTTGAAGCTGCTCCAGGATTAGCAGTACCGAAACATCCACACCTTTACCCTCCCCCCCCCACACACACCCTTGGGCCCCGGTGAAGTGGCCACTGCAGAAAACACTCCCCTCGGTACGCAAGTACCAAAATGTGCACTTACACAGAGCTAGAAATCTGGCAGTGCCTGGCAGGAGTGAGCCCTGGGTGGCTTCCCTGCAGCTGCGCAGCCCCGGGCGTGAGGAGCGCTGTCCCGTGGCCCTGCCAGCTCCCAATGGGGGATGCTGCTGTGTTGTGCAAACCAAATGGTTTTGCAAAGTAAAACGCTTATTTAAGCAATGCCACCCCTGTAATGCCCCCCTTTGATGAACCTAATGTGTATTAACACCAGTTCATCTGTCAATCCCAAGACAAAAGTATTTTAGCGTCTGCATTGAAACACTGAAACAGGCTAATGGTAAACACAGACTTTCATTTTAAGTCAGTTGTAAGATAACACTGTGCTCCTCTTATGTAGCCAAAGATTTGAGGAAGAAACAGACTTCGCCCCAGACACATCATTGTGCAAAAAAAACCAAAGTCCTGTGTGAAGATCACACGCGGAGTATTTAATTCCTTATAGTTTCTTAATGTTTTATACAACCCTGAAAGAAAGAAACAAAAACGAGGAAAAAAAAAAAAAGCATGTGAGGGAGACAGCGATGAGCAGATCTGGTACAGAAAACCTGGGAATAGGTCTCTGAGGACAAGCTGTGGGTGAACTTTCAGGTTGTAAGGGCAGGCAAAGCCACCATCTCTTGGGATTTGATTTTGTTGGGGAAATGGGGCTTCCTTTGGTGTTGGGTGTCTGACAGGATGACATCAAAAACTTCCAATTTCTCCCCATCTCAAAAGTAATAGAAGCCCCATTGCAGGAAAGGAAGATTTGACTCTCCCAGGTCCGGAGTCCAAGTTTTCTATTAAACTAAAACCTAAGTCTGGCGGAGCAGTCAGGCAGTTTCCCTCCCCGAGCTCTGGATGGCAGCAGATGCGAATGTACTTGAACCGCAGACTTCGGCTGCAGCGGGGGAAGAGCACCGCAGCCGGCGGTTCTCCCTGCCGAGCTCTCCGCTGGCAGCTCTCAGCTCCCTTCTGTCCCCAGCATCGCAGGAGAAATACATGCAGAGAAAATGGTTATTTCCCGCCAAAGGGAATCTTTCCTTCGGCTTCACCACGGACTTCTCAGCCGAAGATACGTTATGCTTGGGCAGAGCAGTGGTTTCAAGGTCCAAATAGCCCTCATACAGACTTTTTGGTGCACCCATCCCTTTACACATGCACCCTCCTGCAGACCAGACAAGCTTCTTGCATTGAACACGAGATTTATGCAATAGGCATTTTCCTATACGTTCAGGGCTGTATGCCTCATGTTTGCAACACTGCAGTCTCTTTTCTGCAGCCTTTTTTGCACTGCTGGGTGCAGTGCTGCTCAACCTGATCTAGTCTTGTGCTTGTGAACAGGAACAAGGGGCAGCATCCCGCTGCCCTGCAGATGGGAGCCGACCAGCGTGGGGGCTGTGCAGTCAGAGGGGCTCCTGCTGTGAGGCACCCGACGCGAGTGCCCCTGGGCATCCGCCTCGGCAAGCCTGCCTGCCACTTCACCATGACCTGGCACAGATGTTGTCTCTTCTCAAGAAAAAAAACATATCTGAAGATTTTTCCTGTGCAAGAATATGCATGGGCACAACTCTATGCATTTTGCTGTATGCAAAGTAAAAGATGTGAGGAATTAAAAAATAGCATATACGTGCACAGAATCCAAAGGCTATCCTAGGTAACAATTCAGTACAAATGTGGTGGGAATAAACCGATTTTCCCAGGTGGCCTGAAGCACGCAGTAGTCAAAATTGTGAAGTATCATCTCTGCTTGAGGACTCAATCCTGCATGCTGCAGGATGAGTTGCTGAGGAATGCACTAAGTGGATTCTCACCCCTTTCCAATGCATCTGGCTGGGCTAAATGAGATGGCTAATGAAAATGTATTGAATAAGCAGCTCTGAAGGGAGGAAATAATGCAGAATAGGTAGATTTGTGATCACTGTAACAATATGTGGCTAAATGGTTATTCAAAATAAACACAAAGATCCAGAAAATGTGGTTCATCTGAATTAGCTGCCCCTAAGACTATCAAAGGTGAATGATTTAGCTGTTGCCCTGGTGCAAAAATCTACTGAGGGATTCAACAAATGAAACTCTGGTAGGCTACGCAACCTAAGGGGACTATTGCATAAAGGAGAACAGGATTTATAATGAGGTGCCTGAGAGGGAAACACTGGGATTGAACAGGAGACTGTTAAAATGATACAGGATTATTATGAGATGTTTAGGGAAAAGACCAAAGGCAAGGAAGGGAAGAACAAAGGTAGATCAGGGAAGAACAAAAAAGATTGAGGTGGATTGGAGAAGGGGAATAAAAAGGACTGTTGGCATGTAAGCAGGCTGCTGGTCAGTATGTTTGTGTGGCTGAGCCCTGTGACTGATTGCCAGTGTCTGTCCCATCTTCTTTTTAAATTCTGTTTTTAGCTATTTGCCATGTGATTGTGTTCTCTGTTCCGTGTCTGTGCATGTGATCTGCTCATGAACTCCAAGCCAGACTAGTTGGTGAGTGGAAAGGAACAGGTACTGGGAGACTCTTGAAGAGGGTTTTACCTGAGCACGCATCCTTAGAACCAGGATCGGGCTATGCACGCTGCCGGTGTGCGTGCGTCCCAGACTGAGAATGGGCAGAAGCAGGACCAAGGCATCTAATACTCCCCATTTGTAGGATAAAGGACTTGATGCCAAAAAGGTATCTTTTTTGTGAATCTCTCCGCTATTTTCCTAAAGCACATTTATTCTGTGACTAATCCATCAGCATATTTACTCATTAGAGCATACTAGACTACCAAGAGTCATAGGGTTGAGCCTCTATATTTTGTCATATTAAAAACACGACTTCAAAAAGTTAGAAGCAGCTCCTGAAGAAACCAATGATCATTGAAATCTGTGAGAGATTCATACAGACTTCAGGAAGCTCTGAATTGGGCCCATGCACATCATGGCAAGGTTACTTATAATTTGTACGCAACCCCCAGTGTAATTTTGAGAATTACTGCTATCCTGTGTGTCGTTTCACGATCTGAGGAAGTTATTGACAACAGAGGTGGTTGTTATGGGGACAGCAGTCTGTCAAAGAAAAGAGTGTACGTGACAAAGAGAACATCTGATTATGAAAAATTTGTTCTTATACCAACAAGCACTTCAGGCACCCGACATAAGAGGAGGTGCTTTCACATGCAGCCCTGCGAACACACAGGTATATTTGGGCTTTTAGAGTTTTTGTCCCAGAACCAGCAGCTCAGGGAGACGAAACTTGGGAGAAGACCAAGGCTACAGCAGGTATAACATACAATTTTTTGGATTCAATACAAACAGGTCAGCAAAAGCGTATTATTTTAGACTTAATTATGATCAATGGGCCACTGTTGGTGTCAGGCTTTTTAAAACAAAGGCTCCTTCTTTCCTCCCTGCAGGACTCCAAAAAGGAAAAAATCTAAGCTAAGCAAAGCAAAACAAAATGGAGACATAAGAAGAGAAAGGGAACAGACCAGTATTGTACTTCATTCGTTCTCAATGATCCAAAACATGAATGTTTCAGGTCAGTGTAGAATCTCCCTGTGCAATCCCATTCTGCTCTTGAATTCATGTTCTGCTGGTTCCTTGGGTTTGTTTTCTTGGGTTTTCTGTAAATTCTTCAGAGCAGTACAGGGATAAGAGAACAATCAGTGATTTCTCCAAGCACACACAGCAGCACTGTTATTGGGAAATACAGCTCTTCTGTAGTTCGGTGCTGTAACTACCCACACCCTCTCCTCCTCTTTCCGAGTGCTGTGTTTTCTTCTACCCTTTCATTTAAAGCATTATCTAAAACCTGAAGAAATTCTGTAAAATGACTATCAATTCCTGCTAACAGTGGTTAGGAACCAGGTAGTATCAATTGTGGAGGCCTAACGCTAACAAATCCTCTGTATTTCATTGCAGTGGAGTTGATCTAAATCTCACCGACAATAAGGTGCGGGGGGGGTTCTTCTGGCCTTTGAGGAAAGCTCTCTGTCTCTTGATTCTGTTTACAGCGGGTGTGATTGACATAATGTTTAAATCTACAGGAGCACATCTCTCCAACAGCGCATCTCTCCATTGCCATTAAAACAGCATTCACAGCAGTGGAATTTTTTTTTTTTTTTTTAACATACATCTCCACTGACACTTGACATTTTCAGGAGGTGGCTTTCTTTGCATTTTAGGACGACGGGGAGTGGGGCAGGAACATGAAAATTTCACTGATTCTTTCTAGAAGATGAAATGTAATTCCCTTTGTTTCTTCTTAGATATTAACATAGAAGCAGATCCTTCCATCTGAGCCTCGCAGAAGAACCATGGTAACCATCCAAAGCCACGCTGATTTCAGTGGGCTCTTATGTCTGTCATCACAGCATAAATCAGAGCCATAATATGGTATTTCCAAAGCTGAAATATTATGGCCTCTGTATGTATATATTGTACAACACAAGCATAAAAAATGCCCTAAAATTCAGCAGGAGAGAGTGGAAACATCCTAGTGCAGAGACATACTAATCATGTTATCCTTTCCTACAGGAAAAAAACCCACTTAGAATATAGATTAAAAGTCAACCAAACTTCATATAGCTCCTTTACAGGAAAGACTGGAAGCTTTCAAATGTGCCATAGCACAGACCTGCTGGAGCTCACACGCTGCTACATCCCTGCTGGAGCCTCATCAGCATCCCACAAGCAGCAGTGGGCACTCGCCAGAAAGAGTAATTGCTATAACTTTTGGGTCACAGTAGAACACAGAAATGAAGGTAGCAAAACCCATTTCAGGTTTTGGTTTGGTTTTTGACATGATTTCCAACTGCTGGTTGATTGGGAATGGAGAGAGGATATCAGCTTCATTATTACACAGCCCTAGAGGAAAAAGGATCTTTGCAGAACAACTTACTAGTAATTGGCAAATTATCAGTGAAGTGCTTTACTTTTCTTGCATGCAAATACTTATGAGCAATTATGCTCATTGCTTTTTAGATTTACAACTTACTTTTACTTTACACTCCTTGGAGGCCAGCTCTATTTATTATCTAATCTTGCAGGAAAGTGCCGCTGGAGGTGTGTAGGACTCTGGCTGGGCTGTTTGCCCTACGGCCTCCACACTGGGCGAGTCAGAGCTGTGTAGGTGCCCTGAACAAAGACAGGACTGGACTTGTCATTGCTCATTGCCCTTTCACTGTCAGTCAGCCCACCGATCTTCTGGAGCACTTTCAGTTGCCTACGATGTGCCCATTTGCTCCCATGTTAGAGATGTCTGTGCCATACCCCCTGCCTAACCTTCCCTGTCCTGCAAAAAAAAAAGCCGAACAAGACATATAACTAACACAAATGTATTCATTGCCAATATTTTTCAACCCTTCTGTATAGGTACTTACGTATCAGAAAGGGCACAAATGCAGTTCCCTCACAAGAAACTTTACATTTAAGCAGATTTTGTGTACATGCCGTCTCTCTCACACATACAGTAGCTTAAATAGCAAAGTGCCATTCACAGAAAGGGTTTATTCACACTGTTTTCCTAGAAAGTTTGGCCAGTGCATATACATTTGAAACACTTTTTAAATAGAAGCAGCATGTATGAGAAACTGTGAGGTTCCAAGATAAAAAACGTGAAGATAAATAACACTTGCAGCACACAGCAGGAGTCAGACCACTTATCTCAAAGAGTAAAGGCATGTTTATATACATGCCCCTTTAAAATAAAAGTCACCATTAACTGGGTTACTGTTACTGTGACTGAAGACAAGAATGCCGAACAAGAGAGATGTGAAAAACCATGTCATCTTCTAGGGAAAAAATAAATAACTGGGTGATTTTTTTCATACAGCTTGAGTGGCTAGGACTTCTAAGGCCGAAGGTCTTGGTCGCTAGTCCTCCTTGTGACTATGGTTTGTATAGACAAATCCACGGGCTTGCTACAGAAAGAAAAAGAGAAGCCTGAAGAGGAGAGCCCCAGATGGGAAGGGGCTTACTCCAGGCGACCCCCCATGAAGGGGGCTCTTCAGAAACAGAAAACTCGTCCCTGCCACAAGAGCAGAAGAAAACTCACAGCAGGCTGCCGAGTCCACTCGGACATCTGGCCTTCCCTCTCTGTACAGTTAGTGGGACATGGTAGCATATTTGTTACTGCTTTTGTAGGAAAACGGGTAGAAGAGGGCATGTCTCCTTTTCTTCCATGCTGGAGTAAGTTTATAAGAGTTTAGGATGTGGGCTTTCTACAGGAACTGTTCGCAGAGGTAGGAAGCTGCCCGTGTTCCTGTGCCTCCATCCTCAAAACTGCTGTGAACTCACACAGAGTTTAAAAATAAGTAAAAAAAGAAGAAAAAAAAAAAAGGTTGAGGCTATATTTATTTGCAGTGGCAGGCCACTTTCTGAGCCTTTGCTCTTGGGCTTTATTCTTGAACTTTTCAGTGTGACTCGGAGCAACCTTTTTTCTCATTTTTAATTTATTGTTTTTATTGTTATTTAAAGCTCAGGTTTCCATGCTCTCTTGAGTCAGACTGCAGAGGTGTACAGCAAACACTGTTACAAGATTTGTGATAGAATCACCAGAATGTCAACATATGGTTTGACGTAACATTTCAGGTATTTTTTCCTGTGTTTCCCAAGTAGTTCATTCCAGGAACAATTTCCACATGGCCCAATACATCCTGCCATGAGAGCGCTCAGCATTTTTTTCCTTAAATTGTGTTATGTTGGTGAGTTATTACCGAAGGAGCTGATCTGCAAAAGGTATTTTCCCATAGTGCAGGAAGGGAAATTGCCATCTGATTTTGCTGGATTTATGATATAGCGTGTACACCGTGGCACAGAGTCAAACTTTCATGCAACAGTTTATTTCCGGGTTACTGACATTTTATAGGGGAATTGCTGCATAGTTTCATGAAAACAAGGAACATATGCAGAATCCTTTAAAATGTGTAAGAGAAGAAAATAGCTACAGCCTCCTTCTCACACTGCATGCATACTACTTCCCATGCACTTCAAGGATGACAGAAATTTCAGCAAACACTTTACCGTTGAAGGCTTATAAAACCTGCATATGCTGTACATGTTTCTGGATCAGGTTTGTGCATGTAGTGTGTGTTTAGTACAATCTGAAAATTTAATGCTGAAAATAATGCTTCTCTGTGCTTTCCGTTTGTTGTGCTTTGAATTAATCTGCAGTGAGAAGCCTCACATCCAAACATTCTGGTTTCTGTGAAGCATCTGATGATTACACACTCTGTTAGCTCAATAATTGTGCTGTTAAACCCACTTTGGAGCCTGGGTCTGCAGACAGGGGGTAGGTTTATTCACTGCAAAAGGTGGGTGCTGTGCCACCCCCCACCACCCTCTCACACGTGTCAGCAGCCAGGGCAGCAGCTCCCAGGGTGTCAGGGAGACGAGCGGTGAGATGGAGCTCTCGCATGCCCCCAGTTCTGCCTTGGGAAGATTCACTCCAAGGTCTGAAAAATGACTTCTGCCCTGGTAACTCTGCCTGCTCCGCTCCACAGCGTGGCTCTGCCTCGCCCGGAGACAGCTGCTTCTGCTGAGCCTAAAGCAGCTCGTCCAGAAAATGATAGAAAGCATCTGCTCAGTATCAGCTTTTGCTTCCTCCTCCTCCTCTTCCATTGCACTTGTTACTCTGGGTCTCAAGTCCTGGCACGAATGTAGAAATGCTCTCCGCAGCCTGAGCACATTCATCAGTGTGAGGATTGCAGTGTCTTATCAACATTTCCTCCATGATACTTGAGAGCACTTTGAAACCAGCGCTGGCTGCCTCTCAAAAATCCCAGTGAAACATGGATTTCACACAGCTCCGCGCTCCAGAGTCATATAACTCCTGGGCACGCGGTTCCAGCCAGCCTCATCGTCTGTGGTCCCAATCCAGGAGCACTTTAAGTGCAGATAACCTCATCTAACCACGATTATAGATCTTAATGCAGATGCACAACACGGGTTTTCTGCACAGGTGCACAACCCCCCGTTTTTGAGGGCTTTTTAAAATCTCGCCCTTTCATCCAGTTTATGAGCAGCCACACAAATAGCTGAATCAGCTCTCCTGAAAGTTCAGACCTTCTGAGGAAGGGCAGCAGTGAGCATCGGGGCGTGACGGGGGCTTCAAAGGCAGTTCTTCCTCACCTATTTTTGCTACCAAGGGACATGTAATCTCAGCTCCCGCCAGGTTAATGGATTCACCCCCTTCACCGCTGAGACTCCCCTGCCAAAGCCCAGAAGTATCTTAGGTAGCTATGGGAGGGAGCCATGAAGATTTGTACTTTTCCCTTCTAAGTGGTGTATGTTAAGCATTCTGGGACAGAAAGGTCAAATCAGGATTCAAACAAAAAAGAAATGCATATTCCCCCTTCCTGTCGACATTTACCACCCAGCCCAGTCACCCCCAGCCACGGGCACTACTGGCTTTGTTACAGGCTCTGACCCAGATCTTCCCTGTGGCTGAGATACCTCTCCCTTCCTTTTTCTCTCTCCTTTCCCAGTTATGGCTCCAGCAACTACAGGCGAACTAGCAGAGAGCTACAGTGTGAGGGATATGTGCTTACGTATTTTTCCATGAGAGGCAAAAATCAAATGCCTCTCATGGAAAACATATATGTTTGGCCCAGCATACCCAGGGCCAGCTCCAGAGCACCAGGATTAGCGCTCCACAAAGCAATCGCTCTGCCTCGCCTCCTGCCCCATTCCTGCACGCAAAATACTGGGGTTTGGAAATGGATACATCGTGGGTAAGGCCTGAAACTGGCCCCAAGCGCTCTGGTTGCCTAGCTCACACCCAGGTACAAAGGCCAGCTCCAGCTCCGTGTGGTTCAGAGACCGTGTGCGAGACGGCTGCCCCAGGAACTGACGTGGGCTAGACCGGCTCTAGCTTTCGCCTCGTATTATGTATTGGGAATTTTTCCTGTGTTGTGCTTGTTCAGTGGAATTTGGATGTGGAGCCAAAGATTGCTCCACAAACGCCTCAGAAAAGCGTGATTCATCAGATGGTATTTGCAAGGGGCCATCCCAGTGCCTGTCCCCTGGAAAACCCCCAGCTACGCCAGCGAAACTCTCTGGTGCCAGTGCTTGTACAAGTGGGGGTCCCACTCAGGTGGGTGTTCCTAGCAGACACTCGTATACTTACATTGTCTTCTCAGTGTATGACTGCAAACAATTTTAATTTACTCATCTAGAACAGGTTTTCAGTACTACAGAAAAAAAAATGGTTTCCATGTTATTTCTGGAAGCTTATATCTTTTTTTTCCACTTTTTCCTTTCCTCTGGGCAATGCTTCCCCTTTGCATAATTTCCCTAAGATGTATAAACTCTCCAAGATATATACCAGGGGACGGAGAGTGAAAGCAGCAATCACAGAACAAAAAACAAAGTACCACTTTCCATCCAAGTTACACAAAAAAATTGCAAAATTCCTTAGCACCAGAAGCATGGGGGATCAGAGCCACCTACTAGCAAGCAAAGGTGGGGTTCCTGTGTGCACAGTCAGGGCTGTGCCAGCAACATTGGGAAAGGTATTTTTACAGACGCTTGAAGTAGAGAGTCTCAACACCCCTTGCTGAGATCCATGCCAGTGCTAGTCAGACCAGCCAAATTAAAGGCAGCACTGGAACATCACCCTGCGCTGTGATCATACCCTCCCTTGGCATATACATTTACCTCAAGTGAAAAGGTCAGAGATCCCCACATATTTATTTAAAACACAGAAACCAGACTGCTGTTAAATGTGGGACAGGGTCGCCTAGGACGTCAGCTGTAGGATGTGGGGTTTTGAATCAGAGCTTCATGTCTTCTCAAATTATGTTCATCTGAGGATCTGAGTATGGATAGGGAAAAAGAAAATTAAAGTTGTTTATGAAGTCCTATAGCCCTGTCAGGCCCAATTCCTTCAGCAAACTAAAGAAATTTGTAAACTGCCCACAACAACCAAGGTAATGTCCCACCTGCCCAGGATCCATCCAGCCTAGCGAGGATGTCTCCACAGACCTTCACCATTTCCCTCCTCAAAGACGACATTTAAAGCCACTTCCCAGATGCTCTAAGTCACAAGAAAAGCAAAGCTATATTATCAGCAACTGTGGATATGGCTTTGTCAATTCTAGCTCTTGGATTAAATCGATACTCTCACCATCTACTTGATGCATAGGAAATGAAAATGAATTGACAGTCTTGGATCTTTTCCCAGCAGGCTAGTGTCCGCTTCTCAATGCCACCAGAACGGGTATCACCGGCTGGCTCTCCTCTTGAGGCTTCAGCAAAACACACAGAGCAGATACAACGAGCGACCTGCCTTCTCAGCCTTATGCCTGCTCCCTGCCTAGTTCTGGATCCGAGCTCCAGGGCAGGGCTGACTGGCCAGGCGCTCGCTGCCATTTCCCTGGCTGAACCAGATTGGCAAAGACAGGGACAACATAAAGCTTGGAAATTTTTCGGCCATGAGCACGTTTCTTTGCCTGTTACTCATATCCTTGTAAACATTTATCCCCAAATGGCATTTGAAGATCCACATTCTATACTGTACTTGTATTTGCTCTTGGCATGCCTCAGACAGTGAAAATCAATAAGGCAGTTTCACTTGCAGGAGTTTGAAGCCGTGGTGTTTGCCCAGTAAACATCCCGTACACACCGTCCTTCATTGCTGAAGAGAACTGCACCAAAGTAAAAATATTGCAGGTACTTCTCCTGATCTTAGAGCTTGTAAAAGGATATTCTTACAGAAGCTGAAGCACTGGATTGTGCAACCTTTACAGCACTGAGCACTTACCTGCACAACCAGCCCATTGAGAAGGTCTGGCACAGAAATGTTCCCCACAAGGCTGCAGTTTCAATAAACCAGCAAATGAGTTAATGAAGAACGGCAGCATCTCCAAAACAGCTGAGGTCTCAGCCCTGAATTTTAGAGGGTGCCTTTTTCTGATAAAGTTAGCATAAATGTACAGCAAAATCCTTTCAGGAAGAAAATGGTCCCCACATACTGATAGGGTGCTTCCAAACGAGTGGAAGTTTTGCACCAGATTTTATTAGGGAGGAAGGATTTAGCCAGACTTTTTACTGCTTCAAATTGGCAGCAAAAAAGAAGAAAATGCGTTCATCTGAGTGATTCATTTCAGCAGCTCCAGGACAGCCTGTAGTTTCTTACAGGGAGATAATTGGGATTCAGAAACATATAAAAGACCACTCCAAATGCCATATGTCTTTTAATCCAACAATGATGTTGTAGGCCACTGTCAGCCTGACTGTGACAAAGAAATTTCTGCCAGAAAAAAAAAACTCAAAAACCAAACAAAACCCAAGCCACAGGGAAGAGAAAATAAAAGACTGCAGAGATTGTTGTCAAACTTTTAGCAGGTTGAAATCGGAGCTGCCACGCACAATGGCTCGAGTGTGCAGTTTTCAAAAGAGGCATCTGGAAGAAACAAGCTTCGAATCATTTTGGATGTGAAGCCAAACGAATTGAGAATAAACATTTTGGGAACAGAAAAAAGTCAATTAAGAGGGGTCGGGGCAGAAAGAGTTCACCTCTACCCAGCTAGTGATCAAGCTCTGAGAACCCTACCCTTTATATGACAGAGCTTCGGATGCTGAGCGGCGGAGAGGCAGAACTGCCCTGCGAACAGTCAGCATGTTCAACTGCAGGATTTCTTTGCTTTTTGTGATGTGTTAGGACCAGTTCCAAACTCCTCGCAATCGTTGCATTAATCTCGCAAGCTGTGCCCAACTTCAACTCTGCAACTTTAGAAACAGGAGAATTCCACCAGCGTGGCCTTTGACAGCCATTTGGCCACTGCCTTTGTGTGCGAACTCATAGAGAAGGAAACCAGAGCTGTGTCTCCAAACGCGGCGACTGCTCCGGGAGAGAGCGAGAGCCACCCTGCTCTGCTCAGGCTGGAAACACGTTTGCTTTTAAAAGTCAGCTCCAAAGAGAAGGACAGAGAAATTAGTTTTCCTACCACAGCAAGTTATCCCAAGCAGCCTGTAATAAAGCTGTCATGATGGAGGGATCGAAGCCATGCCCGTGGCTAGCAGCCACGCTGCCGCGCTCTGGGGCGTGAGCAGATGCCGTGGTTGCGGTGCATCCGGAGGGGAGGAAGGAGGCTTGCACAGCAGACAGCAGCCGTTTGCTCTCCACCAGGGCATTTTGTCGGAGAGCCTCCAGTTCTGACAGCAGCCAAAGGAGGTGCTGCAGATAATAGGAAAATCGGGGCAAAAGCCAGGGCCGCGCCACAGCAGAGGTGTTCACCTGTATTCACTAATCCTCCCTGGAGTTCTCTCCCATGAACTTCCTTTACATCCTCTTGAGACTACAAAAACCCGTAGCATCCCCAATATCCTGTAGCAAGGAGTTTCACAGCTGCAAACCTCCAAAACAGCACCACACCAAAATACTTTTGTACTAAACCGAGCGTTTAGGCTTCTTTTTCTTTCCCAAGATGTGTAATTCACAGCTACTGACAGGAACAGAGCCAGCCCTGCAGGCAGTGGGGCTGCTGAGGGCCAATGGCCTTGGGGCTCAGGGCACCTTTACCCCAAGTCCTCGTAAACCTGCCCAGCTCCGCTGCACGCCCCAGCACGGGGAATCCCTCCCGGCCGCCCCGGCCCGCTCCACTCTCACACCAAGGAGCAGTGGCTCACACCGAGGCCCGCTGGCTGCTAAGCACTGGAAGTGCTGTGGCCAGCAGGATAACAAGTGGAGAACCAGCATCTACACACCTTTTTCCACATCACATAGGACTGCCATAGTTTTATAATAAGCAGCGCCTAAGTCCAGTCTGCGTCTGTCTGTTCATCCTTTAAGCTTCTTTGAACTTAAGTCCTGCACAGAGCTAATCATACTGCCGACATTTTGCTAATAACAGCAGCAGCCCTTCAGGCTTTCAGGAGCACTGACTGCAGCCTAACAAAACTGCAGTGATGCTGGATCTCTGAGGTCTCCTCCAAGCCAGCCCTTTCTCAGTTTGGTGAAGAGAGAGCAGCAGACTGTAAAGCTAAAATGCTCATTTTGGGACCCTCCGAGTCCCACCCAGGCTGTTCACCGGTGTTTCACAGCCTACTCCGTCTGCTGCCGAGCTCCTCTGGGGGAGTCAGCAATTAGCAGCCCCGTAATGAATGCTAAAAGCATTTAATTAAATGAATATATTCAGAGTTAAACATGTTGCTAAGGCTGATCGATGCAAGCACAAAGATAAACAAAGCCCCACAGGCACAAGGACCTTGTCTATGTGGGACGGTAACCTGGAATGCCTTCCTCTGAAGATGCACTTACCTTTCACTGTGGGTGTAATTCTTCTATGGGGTAACTCCTGCAGAGACACCCCGGCTGGGAGCGTACCTGCTCTGCTGGGGAAGAGGTGGCCACGCTTAGCTTGACAGCCTGGCAGGGAGGAGAAAGGCAGGTTTCAAACCATGATGCGGCACTGCTGTCTGCATGATCATTTTGCAGTCTTTTAATTACTTCAGAAAAATGATTTAATTAAGGCCTCTTCTGTACAGTTCTAGTTCAAAACTGCAGCCTGACAGCTTTACTGGTCCTAAACTGAAAGAATGGTCCCTAAGGGAGGACGCGCTAAGGCTCCTTACATGATGCCTGTCTGGACTCCCGGAGCTGACCTCTGTCTAGCAGACGTGGCACTGGATCACTGTGGTTTCAGAACACCAGCACCTGGGAAAACACCCATGCTCTGTGTGAAGGCTGAGATTTGAGGCGAGAAGGACACGCACTTAGCCATAAATAGCTCTGAAGATTTGAGGAACTTTCCCAAAGTACTAAGTGTGTGAATTATTCATCCACGCTAGTGCTGGCTCGCAGGGACAGCGCTGCCTCACACCCGTTTAACACGCTCAATTTTAAAGCCAATTTACCTAGCTAGATTTTAGTACAAAGAGGGCTAGAAACATATCTCATTCTCCTGGGTCAGATCATCCTGGCATTTTCTTAGGTCTCAACTACACATAAACATCAATACTGACAGCGATCAATTTACAGCCCAGCGGACCTTTGCCTTTCGTTAAGCACGTTTCCCAATTTTAATAGGTTAAAACTTGACATCCTGAGAGGCATCTGTTTTCCAGCTCTGTTGTGCATTACAGCCCTACAGACCTGGGTATATACTCGGAGTCTCCACTTGCCCAGCATTTTACATCCATAGGACATTGCAGCTACAGTATGGGAAGAAGTCCACAATAAAACTCTTATGATAGACAAGAGCCCGGAGAGCTTGGAGACCAACCACCACCTTCAGATATGTCCCCTGGACCTCGGTGAAGTCAAACAGCACACGAGAGCAGCGGAGCCACCTGCCCCTGAGCAGAGGCACTCCGAGGCCGTGCGACTCTCCTGCTCAGCCATGAGACCAAAGTCACCT
The DNA here is from genome assembly GCF_964195595.1 of Calonectris borealis. Taxonomy (NCBI): domain Eukaryota; kingdom Metazoa; phylum Chordata; class Aves; order Procellariiformes; family Procellariidae; genus Calonectris; species Calonectris borealis. Next base: position 18,417,950 of record NC_134319.1, on the reverse strand, counting down.
TGCAAAACTGCCTCTGAATTCCCTTTCTGCGGAGGACACCGGGAAGTCGGTGTGGCCAGGCTTCCTGCAGGGCCGCCCGCTCAGGAGGGGTAAGCGGGAGGGTTGGGCAACCCAGGCGCGCAGCGCGACGCTTGCTCCTGGGGAGTCTCGTTCCGGCTGCGCGTCCCCAGGGTCAGCGCCTCCACGCTGGGAGGCCTCAGCCCAGGTCCCACATCCCGTTACAGACACCACTAATTTCACCAAACTCGATAAACTGAGAGGACTGAAGAGAGAGCAACAGGGGTTACAAAACACACACCCAAACAACAAACGAAGAAAGGCTGAAGGAAGGGGTTCAACTTAGGGCAGAGAAAAAAATCAAAGGGGTGATGAAGAAGCACTCACTGCGGAGGGGGCTGTGACGCTCATCAGGTGCTCTCTGCATCCTTTACGAACAGGGTAAGAAACACACAACCCCATTTCCAACAAAGATAGGGGAGGCTGTTAGGACACACAACAGCAGGAGCCGTGGGGATGCCTATGGAAATTGCAACTTAAGGATGTTACGGAAACCCTCTCCTCGGAGGGCTGCAGGACGAGCACGGTTCTCCCGGGCTGTGTGAGAGCTGGAGGTGGACGGGACCCCACCGGGCCCAGCATCACCTGCTCTGCAGCACTTCCATGCAGCGGTCCTTGAGCGGGAGGGAGCTTCAGCCTCCCTGTGCTGGCAGGGCTCTGCCCCACTCGGGTATCACCTGCCAGCCAGAGGAGGGAGAATCCCTTCACCAGGGGAAGCTGCAGCTCCAAGATTAGACTCTGGCCCTCGATAACGCCCGGGGTTTCCCTGCAGAGCGCTGCCGAGCGCACAGCCGGGGCAGGGGGACAGCCCCGGGTACGGCTGCGCTGCGATAGGCGTTGGCGGTGCTGCAGGGACGAGCTTATCGCAGATACTTGCACAGGAGCAGGAGGGGAAGGAAAGCACGCAAGCAGCAGCCACACAGGCACCCTAGGGCCCTGTCTGAGACAGGGGGGACAGATGTAAAGAAAGAAAGAAAAAAAAAAAAAGGCAAAGAGTCATAGGGTGCCCTGAGGGTTTGAGCTTGGCTCTAGACAGGAACAGCTCTGCTCTTGCACTCCAGATTTTACACTGTCTTTCTAAAATGTCTGAGATTTCAAGCTAGGTGTGGGGACTCTACCTCCTCTCAGGACTATTTATTCCCTTTTTTTTCCTTATTCTGCATTTCCTCCTATTATCATGATCCCCACCTTTCAGACATGTCGCTTGGCAATATGTCGCATTCAACAGCGTACCCTTTATTTTGTAGCTAAGGACGCAATCTCGTGTGGCATCTCCCATAGATGACGCCTCAGGAGGAGCGAGATAAATCCAGCCGCCCCAGCAGAGGGGAGCCTCCATGGGGTGCTGGCAGCAGCCACGGCACCCAGGCCTTCTCCCACCCCTGCTCTGCCAGGGCAGCTCCACCAACACCCTCTGGGACAAGCCAGCCCGCCCCAGGCCAGCAACGTCTGCTCCAGAGACACTGCAGGATGGTGTTAGGGAAAAGGTCTTAAAATCCACTGTTACAAACCACCTGAAGCAGCAAAACTACCCAGAACTGGTTAGCAGAACGGCAATGTGTTCGTGCATTTATTCCTAATGGTCTAGGCAACCCAGTCCCAACTCAAGATTTTGTTGTTTATGGGCACAACATGTTCATTTTATGGGAACAGACCTGCTCTGTGCTGGAAGACTTCCTGCAAGCGACTGTGGTGTTAATTTAGAAGATGGCATTCTTCCCAAACAGTCATTATTAAACCAATAACCCTATGTTACCTCCAGCGTCAAGGGGCAACGTGCTGTTGGAGGCAAGACAGAACAAAGGTCCTGGCTGTAGTAATTGCAAAAGGGCTTAGGGGCTGTTCTCTTCAGGGAAGGGAGAGATGCAGCCTGGCCAAACTCCAGTGCGTGTGGTTTGAAAGATCCTCACTTGAGTTGTATTGTGTCGATGTGCAGCGTTAAAGAGCTGCCACTTCTGCACCCATGCCTGGCTGAGTTACTGAAATTATTTTCAGCATCTCTCTGCCAGAAACGACATCTCTCATGACTTTTATCGTGGAATGGGTGCATGTTTGTAATCAGCTTGCAAAATCTGTTTCTGAGCTTAATTCTAAAGCCTCATCTTTGCTACAGAAACAACTGTACTCAGTAACACAGCTTTCCCTCCCTTTAGCAGCATGGGGAATGATTTGCTGTCCTGGGAAATTGGTCACAGCATAAGCCCGCAGGGTTTTGAAACATTAATGTTTGATGCCTTTGGTTTAAGTGCTGAACACACTGTACAAGTACAAGTGGACAGCCTGAACTGGGAACGCTTCTGTACTGCTAAAATTGCCAATCATTCGGGGAACCCTGTAAGCTAATCAATAGTTCGTGCAGCAATTTTATCAATTCACAGTGGGAGGTAAGGGATGTTAAAAACACTACAGAATTTGTCTCAATTCTTTCAATTCTGGTAATCTTAACGATCACCTTCCATGTTCCTAGAGCAAACTTGCTCGAGAAACATTTTATTTAAATGCCTTCACAAAATGTCTTTCTGAACAAACAGACTACTCAGGCTTTGCAAGGGCAAGGATGTCAACCACCAGCCTAAGATGAGGCAGACCCAGCATTGCACCATGGCTGAGGATGGCCTTGCTGTCACTGGAGAATGCAACTTTTTGCACCGTATCTGTAACCAAACTGATACTAGCTGTCCCTCAGCGCTCTTTTCAAAGGAATCCCAAAAACTTCAAACTTGAGTCCTCCCAAGCTGCTTGGGATGCAACGCATCCATGCAGAAGTCTCTCTCAGTCTGTACTTCTGCAAGCAAATAGATACTACATTTCTAATCATTTGGTTTGGCCTAAACAGAGCATCAGCAGTTGCTGTCTGGCTAAGGTTCTAGCTGTGTTTCTTCAACAGGGAAGATGATTAAGGAAACAGCTTCCCTAGACAGGCTGGTACCTCCATCATGTCTAACCCATTCCTACATCTCGCCAAACATCTGGCAGGAATGAGTTAGGGAACCTTATTTCTGCATGAGGCAGGGTGGCAGGCTTAAAGACATCTTGAGATATCTTCTAGTCCTGCCTATGATAGTTTGCTGTCTAAACCAAATTGTTCTGGGATCACACGTTAGAAACGCATTGATAGGGCTCTGCCATGCAGCTGATGACGAGACTGCCTGTGCCTCTTGAATCTTTCTACATGACCTCATTTCTACAGGATTTGTGTTTTTCACAATCATTCATGCATTTTACCTCCATTAAAGAATCCCCAGCTTATAGACAGGAAATGTAAATCTTTTTAATGTCCTTTTCCCCAGGTGAGGAGAAGGTTGTGCCAAAACCAACTCAGGTCACAGGTTTAGCCTCTCTCCTTGCTTTGCACTGAAGAGCAGTGCCGTGCTCCATGTTATCTTCAAGGCCAGTTGTTGCTCAGGCAATAATCCTATCACACTGGGCAACAGCAGCCCAAATAAGCTACCCGCAGCCCACCTCCACTGTGCCCTATGGCTCTGCCATCAACACTGGGATGCCTCAGCAAGTTCCAGACTTTTGTTCTCATCTTTAGCACCCTCACGGGTTCACATCCCACAGAAGCCTCATTTTTCATGTTCACGATGAGCTGCAGAAGAGTTACACTTGGGACTGCCAGGTTCCTCCACAGCTCCCTGTCTTGAGAACCAAGGAGTCTGAAAGCCAAAATCTGCTCCTGCAAGAAATCAGAATGACAGTCAACACCACAGCTCTAGGAGCACCTCATTTGTTTAACTTGACTTTAAGTAAAGGAATCACAGTCTAGCCCATTGCCTTCACATAACCGCACAGCACTAACTTCTGTGCGCATGCATGGAAACATTTTTAATAAAAATACAGTCCACAAAGCAGATCCCCCATAACCAGACATGACTTGCAGTGTCTGGGCTTCCCCCTTTGCTACCAGAGAGAGCAGCTAAGGAACGCAAAGCCATTTATTTAGCAGCAGAGAGCCTTTCACAAGTGTCAGCGTCCTCCCTTACACCAAGAGGCCTGATGCCTGCTTAGGACACAGCCATAGCTCTGTTCGCATCACAGGAAGCATCTTAGAAAAGGACAATTTATTGGAAAACTAAAGGATCTTCACAGAAATGCATTACAGTGGCAGGAGCAAACAGAATGGGCAATTTCCTACTTCCTCTCATTTGAATGAGCACAGTAATTTTTCTTCTGGGGCCATACATATATTCTGCAAAACTCCATTAGCCAAATAAAAACAGTGGTAGGTCATTTAGATTATGTATATGAAAAAAAAAAGAAAAACCCTATCCTGAAGTACTGTGTTCTAGTTAGAAACCATACCTACAGGATTTACTAGGAGCAGCAACTCATACCTCTTCCTTCTTAGATTATAGGCACCACAGAACAAGTTCAGCATAAGATACTTGCAATCAGAGATTTTACTACGCAAACACACTTTTCCCCCATTAAAAAAAATAGATTAGAGGAAGATATAAACATCTTATTTATTAAATCAAATAGAAATGCAAAATATATTTCACATGCCTTACATGGAAAAGAGATGAACTTCCAAGACTTTAAAGCAAGACTGTGTCAGCTGACACGCAGGAAATAGGAACATTATAAACAGTCACAAAGAGGAGGAAGGACTGGGGGGAGGTGACATGGCGATGACGGGCAGTTCCTCCCCACTCTGAGAAAGCTCTCCTAAAAACAAGAATGGAGTTTATGCTGAGCAAGCATCACAAGCCTGAAATTAACTTTAACATATACTTATTTTGGAGGAAGCTGTCTAAGGAAGTACAATTGGCTAGTAACTAGTCAAAACAGTGGTCTAAATTATGTATACCATACTCATACGAAGTGGACATGGGTTTATTTTTTGAACATCAGTAGGGACAGTAGGAGAATCGGAAACACCGAAAAAAGCTTTTAAAAGCTGGATCAATCCACAGTCGCGTTCTGTGCGACTCCGCTATTAAAATAAGAAAAAAAGATGAAAAATAGAACTATTTTTCTAAATATTTTAATTACTTTGTCATCCTCCAACTCTTCCTCCCTCCTACACACAATTTCTTGGAAGCTGAAATGACACTCAACAGCAAATACAAAGCATACACCAATAGTATATTCCACAGTTTTTCTAAAGAGTCAATAGTCCAGCAATTTTAAAGTGATCTATGTGCAAAAAATAAACACATGAAAGAGTTTCTTAAAAAAAAAAAATCCACTGCAGCCTTAACTTCTACTGAAAAAAAATTCTGAGGATTAGCACTAAATTTCCCAGTGGAGGACAGATCAGTACCTGCAAGTATTCTGCCAGACCTGTGACTTGGTGTGGCAGAACTATCAACATCCCAAGTTTACTGCCTGCTGGCAAGTGGAAAACAGACTGTATCCCCAAAAGAAGCGGGAAAACCACTATTCATAAACTGGTCTTCTGATATAGATAAACATACGGTGCAGGTATGTATCCAGAGACTGCTACCTACAGCTGAGAACAGTCCTCCCAGCAAGACTAACAGTAAATGATTAACAATAAAATGTGCAAGATTCTAAGAGCAGTGTTTGAAATGTTCCTGACTGCTCAATGCCCCTAGGCCTAAACTATCCCCTCGTTAATAGTGGTGTAAGTCAGGGCAGCTCTGGTGAAGTTACAGTAGAAATCGCTGTGCATGAGGATTTCTGTGTGAGAAGAACAGTCCCTGGAACTACAGACTAGTTCAGTCCTGACCGCACTACAATAGGGAATTGTGTTTAAACCATGAGTAATCATGTAATCATCTCCCAGCATAGTACTTCTTTTCTGCACACATGGAATGTAAATGGCCAAGATTTACAACTGATGATTTTGCAGATTTAATGGATTATATTTCTTTAATGGTTCTGGCAATGCAAACTCAGTTAAAAAAACACCACCAAAAAACCAACCAAAAAAAAATCCCACGCTCACTGCTGTCTGCTTTTTTCTTTATTTGATGACTTATCTGGCACACAGTTAGGGTTTTCTAACAGTGCGTAAGTGTTCAAAAACATCAAATTACTTGGGCTGGGGTGGGGAAGAAGGGTGGTCCTACGGTTAAAGTCCAGGTGTGGAAGACACACCGCAATAGGTGATAAAGCTAAATCGCATTTGGGTATATCGTGACTCTTACGTCTCTGTCATTAGTCTAGTAAATGGAGCAGACACCCCAGTTCCTAAGCAAGGGCTGTGAAACAAAACAATTACCGACTCATAAAACGCCTTGAGTTTCCCAGATGAAAACTCGGAAGAGGAGCAAAACATGAGCAGTAAAGTCACTTGGTGTTTAATGGCTTTCGAAGTCACCTTGCAAAACAGTTCAAATATCAAGACTATCCCCAACTTGAAAGCCAAGTGGCAGAATTCTCCCTTTTACCATCCACTGCTGCGTGGGACAGAGGAGCGTCATGGAAGCTGAGGGGTGACCAGCTGCGGGAATGTGACCAGTCTTTGCCGGTGTGAAGGAGAAGCACACTGGACCACAGGAGAAATCTCACCCAACAACATGAGGCCTTGAGGATGAAGAATGAAGGCAAACGCACTTGGCCTGATGCAAACCACGTACCTTAATGCAGGAAAATGGTGGTTCTGGTGCAGTTCAAAGCACAGTCAAACTGGTTTCATTTGCTGAGGATGGGCTAAACACTAACAACACACATCAACATGTGTTTCAAGTGCTGTTAGAACCATACCGTATACAACATTTATCCTTGGGTTTTCCCTCCATAATGCACTAAAGTAAATCCAGACCTTAAGGAATAACTTGCATAGTAAGAAAAGGTCATCAATTTAATCATTTACTTTAAGCAGGCAAGCAAATTTGTAAACATTCAAAAGCGGCAGCATCCAAGTTACAAACAATTTAAGGAAAAAAGAATTGAGATTATTAAGGTTCTTTAATCTCTCAGAAATTTTGGAAATAATCTTTTAAAACACTGCAAACATTGAACACTCGGATACACCTCTTCTAATCCTGCTAGTAGCCCTGCCTTCCAAGGAATTCTGCTTTCTAAAACGCATGGTCTCACAGTTGCCACGCTTTTGAGCATTTGCCGTTTGGAAGTCAGCTACCGGAGCATTTCACCTCAGCCTAAATCCCGTTAGCAAAGGGAATGCTTGTGTCTTGATTCAACACCTCTTTAACTTCCGAGGGCAAAGCGTCAAAGAGGTGATCTTCCACCACAAGCCCGCTTTTCCTGAGAAGCTGACACTGCCCCAGCGTGGCCGGCAGACGGTCCAAGCAGTTTCCTTTCAGTTCCAGATGAGTCAGCTGCAACAGTTGACTAACTTTATCTGGGATTGAGGTAATGCAGTTTTGTCCCAGACTCAAAGTCCTCAATTTAACACACTTAAACAACTGTTTTGGCAAAATGTCGACTTTGTTTCCTGTGATGTGAAAATGCTGCAGATTTTGAAGCAAACCTATTTCTACTGGAATCAATGCGATTGAGTTGTAGCTTACATCTAAACACCTAAGTTTCTGTAAACTGAACACTGCGGCTGGTAAGGATTCGAGTTTGTTATTGGAGAGATAAAGAGACTCCAAATTCTTTATGTGGGTAATGGAGGAAGGAATGTTGACTATTTTATTGTGCCACAGCTTTAAACAAGTCAATCTTTTTAAGTGCTGGAAACTGATGATTTCTTCAATTGTGCGTATGCTATTTGACTTTAAATCCAGTTCCTGTAAGTTAGAGAGGCTGAAGATGGCATGGGGAATTCTCTCCAGTTCACAGTTCTGCAGTTCCAACTCCGCAACATTAGTCATTTTCTTAAGGCTGTTGAGTACCACAAGCTTAGTGCCGTCATTATGAATGACTAGTTTTGTCAGATGTGGTGCCACATCTGTGATATTGGGGGGGATTTTGGTCAAATTGCTCTTCACATGGAGAATTTTAAGGTGTCTCAACTCTCTGAGAGATTCAAGACCTATCATTTTATTGTTTTCAGAGTTCAAGTTGCCTATCAAGTACAATTCACGGAGGTTTTTCAGCAAATACACCCATGCAGGAATTTCTGCAACATCTGTGAATTTCACATGAAGACATCTCAAGTGGTCCCGGAGGAAGCTGAAGGCAGTCTGCTCGACCTTCGCAGGGCAGTGGCACAGATGAAGCTCCTGAAGATTTGTCATCTGGGAAATTTTTGCTGGGATTTTCGCTTCAGGAATCAGCTCCAGTTTCAACACATCCAGATCCGTCAGATCAAACACTGCATCGGGGACCCCCGACAGCATGAAGAGATGCAACTCTTGCTTGTCCTGGGCATTGCGGGAAACATGTTGCCGCAGCTTTTCAAAAGTCCATTCATGGTTTAAACTAATTTCCCGTAGCTTGTTCTCACTTACCTCTGACAAAAAGACACCAAATCGCTTAGAATACAGCTGGTCGTACTGATCTACCATATGCAAGAGAAATGCAAAATCGTTTTTGACATCAGGGATATCACTGAAGCTACTCTCTTCTCTGACCTTTTCAAAGGAATATTCTTTTAAAGGTATTCGGAAAAGCCAGAAAAGCGTGTAGAGGCAGATAAAACCATAGACACAAATGAGGGAAATATAGCTGATAAGCAGCTTCTTCAACATGTAAGCCATGTTGTGTGTACATTCAAACTGTGTGTAGCCAATCAGGTGTTCCACTTTCGGGTTACAGATGTGTTCAAAACTAATGGTGTTGACAAAGTTTGCAGTGTAGCCAAGAATAAATATGAACTTGACAGTCTTGATGACAGTCTGGCCAACATAGAGCTTGTAAATCAGATCACTGTCCTCCACGTGAGCCCGGAACTTACGGACTTTCTCAAACAGCGCTTTGGCTTGTTCTCCATCTTTCTTATCTAAAATAGTGACGCTGGGAACCTCGATCATCGGCTTGTCAGCTGAAAATTTGAAGCCAGACTTTGTTATCATGGGAGTGCTGGCACTTGGGCTTCCTTCATCACTGCTAGTGGAAACATACTTGGGCAGGGACTGGGCACCAGTTAACCTCTGTTTGTTCTCCTCAGAGTCCTCACATGCCGTTTCAGACAATGCTTTTGTAGTCCAAGGGGACTCAAAGCACTTCCCTAATATAGACACAAAATGCTCAATTTTTGAGCAAGTCTTGGGATACTTGAACCAAAAATTGCTACTGACTATTAAAATGATAGTATGGATGAGAACAAGATAGGGAAAATACTTTGAATACCAAGGAAGAGCCAAATGATAGCACATCTGGTTAATAAATACGTATTGCTGAAAATCCAAATTTGTTTTACGGCCTGAAGAATCTTTCTGCTCCTTCTTCAGCTCCTGGCCTGATTCAGTGGGTTGATACTGAGAAGAGGTAGCTCTGCTCAGAGGTACGTCAGGCGTTATAGTAGGGGCGCTTCCGAAGGAAACCGTTCTCATTGATGCTGCTTCTCCTTGACCAGTGGTTGTTTCAACAGTGGTAAAGTCAGCCTTCCCTGACGTGCCGGGTTGTGCTTTTGAATTTACAGTAGACTGCAAAACTGGCAAGCAGACCACCTGGTCTTTGGTCAGCTGCATGGTTCCAGCAAAAATGGCAACCATTAACATAACAACAGCTAGATAATCCATAAATACATCCCACCATGGTTTCAAGATACGGTAAGTTGGCTGGATGTCATTGAGCGATGCAACTTCTGCAAGGGTAAACATTCCTACAAGAGAACAAAGACAAAATCAGTACTGTTGACTGGTGAGCAAGTTATTTTACCATTTAATAACAATCACACCATGACATACAGATCCTCAGAAGGTTCCAGTTTTCATTATGTTTTGTTGCCTGTCACACGTTGTCCATCATTCCACTCAACACTGTTTTCTCAAAGGATATGTACTGAAATGATGCATTACTTTAGCATCAAAACAGAAGTCGTCTCACTTTAGGCCAAATGACATTTACCTATCTTTGCCACTTCACAGTACAAGCACCAAGGCCTGCTCCGTGCCACTGAAATATCTGAAAGGTAAGTGCTGTAGCTGATATGTATTAATAACATGAATAGCAACAATTGATTACACTGCAGAAAATCTGATTCTGTAAAAATGACTGCTTGAGTCTGAACACTAATCCAGCACTAACATTATTTTGTAGTACCTTGCATTTAAACAAAATAGCATTTGTTAAATGCTTTGCACCTTGCTCATGACTTGCACAGCACATTTTAGGTCTCTTGTTACATTAGGAGCAAGGTCTCTCATTTCTTTTCATCTAACACAACAATAGTCAATGTCTCCCACTCCTTGCTATTGAGCATCCACATCGCTTACCAGATTGACTGGCTCCTTTCCCTTAAGTACCACTGCACAAGTGAAAGTCTTGCAGTTACTACATGAATGTTTGGCACAGTTTTTTTTAATGTGTCTGGATGTTCTACATTGAGAAACAGTTATCACCCATCCATTGGACCAAATGGTACTGTATAAATTTTTTTCCCCAATTAATGAAGAAATAATCCTTCCTCAGAAAAATCCAACCCAGCTAACCAAGAAAAAAACCCACAACTCTTTCTTAATGTAATGGGGAAGATTTTTTTTCAGATTATCATCACAGCCTGGTGATTATAGGAAGCTGGTTAGACCAGGTAGCAGAGGAGCAGGCTGCAAGGCTTTCACTTTAAATTAAACATATGCACTGTGAGACAAAGTGGCAAACTGATCGTGCGAGAATCCAAACCTCTTTGCAGCTTTAAATAGCTTGCTGTGCTTTTTGTTTTGACAAAATCTAAAGGACTCAACTTATCAGCTTTTTAAAAAATAAGCTTCCTGTGCAAGCAGGATGTGGTAAAATCATCATTTTAACTGCTGAACTTGTGACCCAAATTTGCCATTTCTAAAGTAAAATATGCAGCCTGTGTGCACACATGGAGTGGGGAAGGAGACAGGATGTACATTATCACACAGAGTCTGGCTCCCTTTGGTTGGGAGAAGAATGGCTTAGCAGAGCCGAAGGAGATCAAAGCAGGGAGTATAAAGATGCATCAGGTTTATTATTTTTAACTTGTAGCATACCAGTTCGTACAGACCTGCACCTTACAAACCCTGAACGACAGTGTCACAGGCAATGAATATACAACGTGATCGTTTGATTATTTCTAGCCTACATTTCTCTGAAGAAGAGAACAGACATTACTGTACACAGAACTCGAGTATCAGCCACTGCCTATATGGTCAAAGGCATGCATCAGCCCCTCTCCTTCCCACACCAGCTCCCATGATCTCGGTCTGCGGGAAAGGCCAGCGGTCACCGTTACAGAGCCCAGCACCGAGCTCCTGATGAAAGCGTCTCCTCACCACAGGGAGGGATCCAGCCCCTGGCCTCCCACGCTCTCCTCCCAGGAGCTTTTACCAGTCTTGCATAGGGATGTGGTGGAGGCAGCCAGAGAGGAGAGGGTTTTATCTCACTGCAGAACTCATCTCAGTTGGTGCTCTTGGCACAGTTGCCAAAACGTAAGCGTTAAGGCTCGGTTCCTCAGGGAATGGGCACAAGGAACTTCCAGCTCACTCCTCCTTTATTTCCCAGTGGGCAAATGAATGTCAAATACTCCTCCCTCATCAGTAACATAAATTCTCGGGGTCTTGCAGTTCCCCCAGCTCCACAAAGAGCTCCTCCCGGCAGCATGGTTCCCGAGCCTTTCCCCAGGCACCTCCCCAGGGCTGTAGTTGCTATAGGAAGTGCTGAAGGACACGGACCAGTAACACACCCCACAGCTATCAAAGCCTCCCAGTGCTTTACCTGAAGTTAGCCACAAACTCCCATCTTCTTTAATGTCTCCCGGTACTTACCTAGACCAAGTCACAGCATGACTGCTTGCCCTAGAATTGCTACCTTTGACATTTAAGTAACAACTGTGTGCACAAGAATAGCATTAGTCATTTGCACTAATGTGAACAGATAGATATAAAAGGACCCTCCTTACTCTTAAGGCACAACTGCCACCTGCCCAGGACAGGAGAACCACAAAACAGCAGCAGAGGGTTCCCCCCCCCGCCATGGATTTTTTTTCTATCTTGGAAAGTGTTTGGAAGGGATGCTCTCATGGATCTCCAGGCTGTTTTCCCTGTGGTCTCACTCACCTTGGCAGCCACAAGAACTTCTCATCGACTAGGTTACTAGTGCAATAGTTCAACAGGAGAGCACAGAGCCAAACGCTTAGCAAGGACAAGGCATGCATCCTTACTACAGCCGTGCCTCTGCACACAGAGCTATGGAACGTGCAGGGAGAAGGAGGCAAGCAGGATGGGAAGGAGGAATGAGATGACTGCTGTAACAAACATGGGGAGCTGCTACTGCTTGCTCCTCTGGGGCTAGCCTTTCCCTCAACTTTGCACCAGCTAATTACGTGGGAAGTTACTTCATTGCGGTTTAGGGCACAACCTGCAGAATTCCTTTCACAGCATGAAGGTGATTTTTTTGCTTCTCCCATGAGAACACGTGGATAAAGCACCGAAACCCAAGCGCTGCAGACGTGGCTGCTCTAAGCAACTGAAATAATGGAAAAGAAATGAGAGAGCACAAAGTGGTTCCAGCTAGAGACTTAGAAAGAACAATAAAAAAAGCTAAAGCTAAAAATCACCTCTACCAGACCTCTGTCTTGCACACACACAAAATTATTTCAAAAAAGGTTAGGAGACACAACAGAGCCCGTGTAATCCTCTTTGTGAGGCTGTAGGCAGCGTGGTGTAACAGGAGCTTTACACCGAGAAGTACCACATTCAATGCTCTGAACATGTCTTTTCTTTCAAGTTACTGATACTCACAGAAGAGCTGCTGTTTTGGCAGAGATTAGCAGTTATAAAACAGAAAAAACCCCTCTGTGGCATTACTGCCTAACACTGTGTGTCATAAGAGAGAGGCAGATCTTTGTCTAGCTAGCAAAAATCAATTCCAAGAGCTGAAAACAGGTTTCTGTCCTCACATGTCTAAAATATTTAAATGCTCCAAGTCTAAAAACCAAAATGAAAAACTATAAACCTACACACAGTATAAGACACATTCTGACTGACAGGCTGCAAATAAATTTGATATTTTTCTTTTAAATCCATCATTACATGTATTGCTGTTTGACGTTACTAAACTAATAATCATAGAATTTAACGTTTATTTTATTTTTGCAGATGCTTAGAAATCAAACTATTAAGAGGTACTCAGAACAGGTCTCTACAGTACTGTAATGTTTTGGGGTTTTCTTTATTCCACAGTTAAATTTAAACTATTTAAAGCTTTTAAAACCTTCTTTTAAAGCCTCCTGTCCAGAATATTCCTTGGAGTAGGTAGATAGTATTTTCATCGCTAATTTTCACCTTTTTTTTTAAGGGTGCCAGATTGGGGTTGGGGTTTCATGTGATGGGGTTGGGGTTACAGTGATGACATGGTAGTAAGGAAAAGGAAAAAAATAAAAGGGGGGAAGAGGGGAAAGGGAGAGGGGACAGGGAGAGGGGACATAAATGCCAGTCTGTGTCTGGCAGGCAGAGTCTGCAACTCCCTGCCACAGGTGGTCTCCCCTCAAGACCAGTGCATGCTCTATTCACAGCCCCGATGCAAAAAAAGTCTGTAAGCAGGTAGCTCAAACTGAAGAACAAAGTACTATGCAGCTGAAAAGCCAAAATATCTGATTTCTCATGGTGAAAACATGCATTTCTTTCAGCCCTTTTCAAGGTTCCCAAGGCATTGAATGGACCTTAAGGCTCAGCAGAACATGGGGTTTTGACACACCGAGATCTAGCCCCAAACTAGAAAACTGTGATTCTTGAAGTGCAATAATTTTTAATTCCCAACATGGAATTTCAGGACACAGTCTCCTTTTTAAAATAGCATATTTTAATTTAGTTTTAATAAGCACAGATTTTAATTCAAGCTTATTGCAGTGTGATCTTTAGGGCTGCACAGCTACACAAAATAAGGAAGACCTTTAATTTTAGCAAATAGTCTTTTTCCTCCCAAACCCTTTGTCTCCAGTTGTGTAACTTGGATGACGCTCTAGGATAACACTAATCTCTCCAAGCTCCATCCATTACCTCCAACTATCTACTGGGTGCATTCTTTCTCCTGAGGGGAAAAAAAAAAAATTAACCTAAACAAATGCAACTGTTCTAAGCACAACTGTTTCTTGCTACCTTCTAAGATTTTAGGTGGAAAAGCTTAAAGTTCTGAAAGCAGCGTAGTACTACCTCCCTTTTCATTGCTAATGTGATATGGAGCTCTAGAACTAAAACCACTTTGTTTATTTTGCAGTTATATAAGTTACAGTGAAACCATAATATAAAAAGAAAAAAAACTGACAATGACAATACAGTTGTTCTAAGTTACAGGCCCACATTAAATCAGCAAGGGTAACAACTAATTTCATAAATCATACTTCTTACCCAATTATAATCCTTTCATTAGTCTTAAAGAAAAACTATAATAGAAAGAGCTCAGAATGTGATTAACCTGGTGAATTTTTCTGACATATTTCAGATTATAAATGCTGAAATACAAAGTGGGCATATTGGGGTTATTTCCTAAGAAACTGTTCTGGCTTACATACAGAAGTTAGAGGAAAAGGAAGCAGCAGATTGGTATGTCACTAATGTTTATTTACATCCTACGTCTTCCTGTGGTTACTGATAAAAACTTCATATGTCTGCCTCTGTAATTCACTGGCCCTCCTGTTTTAAAAGCATATTTAAAGTTAAAGCAAATTCAAAGTTAGAACAAACAAATAAAAACAAATAAAAACAGAATTGTAGCGCATGAACATCTCATTTTCCTTTCAGGTTCCCAAGACTCCAAACAAGCCCACTTTGTTTCAGGAAACAAAAAGATTCTTGAATTAGCCTTGTCACCGCAACTGGTCAAGAATTTCCTAGAAAAAAAACCCCAAAAACGTTTCTAGTTGAAAAGAAAAAGTGCTACCACGAACGAAATTGTTTTCTCCCTTCCCACAGGAAATTAAGGAGAAGAAAAGTTTTCCCATAACCAAAAGGCTTTGCTAACTTGCTTTTGATCAAGTGACCATAGGTTTAAATTTATTTCTGCTGTATATTTTACTCTCTCCTTCCACCAACCATTTCTACTTCCTTTGTTTTTCTACTTCTTCAATATCCTATTAAGGCAGGCAATTAGACCTTAATGTGATAAGAATGGATTATGAGATTCCTCTTAGCCAGGACACTGCAAATATCAATTGTTCCACAGACAATCTGCAAAGATCAAAAAGATGGCACCATCCTTTTTTTTTCTTCCCCAAGAACCAATTGTCAGGAGCCCCAGAGCCCTTGTAAAATAATGCATAAAGACATTCAGAAAAGAACCTATGAATGAATTTATGCATTCTGAGCATACAGACACATCTATTGCCTGCATTGATTATTCGGTTTCTGAGATTAAGAGAAGTTTAAAACAAACTGAAAGAGATTTAACCAAAACAGCAGTAGGCTTTGGGATCAAAGCAATAGATTGCCAGTAATAGAGGGAAATTGTCCCTGCTTCTGTAGCTGGGAGTATTACAATTATTTCTAGCCCAGTTCGCAGCTCCTAGTATGTTGGCCGAGGCACTGCCTCTGGAGAGCTGTAGAGAAGCAGCAGCCCATTTGCAAAAGAGGAGTTAACTCTCTGCTGCTTTATTCCACGGGGGATTATCGTGCTTTGCTCTACCTGACCCAACTCAGGTTACAAAACCAGTTTTAGGTACAACTGTGACTACAGCTTCTCTTCTCAAGCATCCTGCAAAGCAAACCCCCAAATTCATGGATTTGCGCCTTGAGAGCCCCTATTGCCTGAAAAACCCAGGAAAAATTCCACAATAAAATACAACATAGGTATTTTTAAATAGGTATTTTTATAGTGTTTCTCTACTATATGAAATGTTTTGCTACTTCTTCAGCGACAGAAGGTATTGCAGAACATTAACACCAGAATGCAAGGACTACAGTGCGGCTTACGGTATCAGATACTTCCGATTAGTGCTTTTGTCTCAGGAAGATGAGAAACAGATTTAACATAAGAACCTGCATGGAGAAAGACTTCTGTTAATTTCTTCCATCGAATTAGAGTGATAAGAATTCCTACTCACTATTTCTTCCCTAAACATCTGACAGGGACCAAATCTACCAGTTTTCGATTGATCGGCAAGATCTGGGTTGGTTTATTTTTGTCTGGCTGCCCCTTGACTGAGCAAATTGTTATTTGCTTGGCCTATTTGATATTCCAGGCTAAGCAAATTTCTATGGGATGGTATATTTATCTATCTGATTTGACTTTCTTAAAATTAATTGCATGTCAGCCTGAAGATAGTATTTTAGAGATGGTGTACCACAAGATGCTCTGTGGGCGTAATGGATAACTGAATAAGGAGAAAGCAAAGAACACAAAGCTGAAAGGATATTTCCTATAGAGAAAAACATTCCAACTAAGGGACAAGAGTTCCACAATAGCTTTTAATTACAACTAAATCTCATTGCATAAACATATATGGAAATATATGATGCTGTTATTTGATAACATACTTACATAATTAAGGAGGATTAACTAGCACCACCATTACACTCATTATTTGAGAAACAAACAAACAAAAAAACACAAACAAAAACCCCCACAACTAACCCATCTCCTCAATTCCCCCATCCCACTGCCCAAATTGCACAGCTATAATTTTGGACTTTCCCTTAAAGGGAACATATCATCTCTGATATAGACTGTAAATAAATTCCCCAACTAAGGAATCATCATCTTCATGAATAACATTAACCTGACTGACATAATTCGGTAAACGAAAAATTATCAAAATCTAATTTCCCTCAGACTGCATACAGAAATATTAGACTTCAGGAAGTTGGAGACAAAAATAAGATTCTTGCTTTATATAATCAATGTCAAATTAGTACCCATTTACAAAAATTAAATCCAGAAAAAACTTTTTTCTTTTTTTTAAATCTTCAAAAATTTTGCCCTTCAAAGCTGCTTTTTTGCTGGTTGTATAAAACTCTAACCTACTTTTGGATCCTGCTGTTTAAGTGTTTACACTGAATCTTCCTTGTTTACCAGCTCTTTGAAGGTCTAGTGCTATACACCACTCCTACACAGATGGTTTTGTAATCAACGTGATATTTAAAAAGCAGTATTAGCAGCCATAATTTCCCTAACAATAAACTCTCAAATCGTACCTCATTCCTGCCTTGCCGTAAATGACCGGAGAGGTCTGTTTAAGGATGACTTTCTGCATTCGCCACCCGTGAGTTCTGTGTCCACCGAGCACAGAAAATGAGCAACTTCCCACTTTGCCTACTGCGGTACTCCTGAGCCATGCTCTTACGAGAGGGCTGCTTTGACCAGAAGTACAAGCTTCAGTTTTTATTCACATTTATCCCCAGGCTTCAGAGTGCAGTGCAGGCGCACAGTATCTTTCAGAATACGACTTGTCAGTTTTTGACCTTGAAAAGCTCAGAGAGATCCTAAGCTGAATGTTCAGCAACACTGCTCCGTCCTCCCTTCGTGCAGGTTAGCAGCACCGGAGACCATAAAGGGTGTGAGAGAAGAGATGAGAGAAGGAAAGAAGAGTGGAGAGGAGAGTGGTCCTTGAGCACTCCTCTGCATGCGTCCCTGTAGCTAGTAACGAGCTCAGTATTATATGTGTCACAGTTCAAGTCAGTTAACCACGTGTGATTTTACAGTTATAAAACAAACCACCTAGCAAGGCAACATGCAAGAAACCAAGAGAGATGGCTAATGAGGCTAGACCCCAGCAGGGGTAAATACTGAACTTATGCTTTTCGTATCTGTAAGTAACAGTCCATGAGTGCACAGGCATTTGACAGGCAATTTCTCTTGGGAAGAACATGAATTTTGCATAGCACAACTGCCTGAACAGAAATCCTACAGCAGAGTAACAATGACCTTGCAGATGAAGGCAAAGAACATGCCTCGGTGCACCCCAGCACATGCACTCCAAACCTTACATTGCTGTTACAACCGCCGCTATTCACGCAATACCGATTCACCCTTCTTTTATCCGAGGCAGCACATCACCCGTGATCGAAGTAGCGATGTTAAGGCTGAGCAATCAGACTTCCAACAGCATTTTCTGTTTTACCTAGCTGGAATAGGGCAAAACCAGTGAGTGGACACTTCGTATCTCATCTCACAGAATTCCTAAAACATACCCAAACAGGTAATCTTGAAAAGACAGCTTAACTTGTGTGTGCAAGATCCCCAGTTTAACCCTAAGCACTTTTACTCAAGTACAGACACAACTCAAAGTTACTGCAGTTGATGTAACCTGTGCTGACATGGACGTACAATGCAATTAGAAGTTACACCATCCAATAAACTCTAACAGCTGCTTGCGCTCAAGTGTTAAACATTTAATCCCTTTGCCATTTCAAAATCTGCTGTTCCCTTATCTTTTAGCCAGTGATGTTTCTGCAGTGTCTTCTTGACCACTATCAGAAGTACAGGAACACACAGTAAACATCTGGTGCTTCTACTGACCAGAGCACTTCGGGAATTTATGAAGATGCAAAAGCAAACTGCACCAAAATAAAAGCACATCTGGTAACTCTAGTCCCTAGAGGCTGCTTTTTATCACTAAAATACCCCAGTGATACAATTTAAAAAAAAAAGTAATTAAAAGGATTGGAAGAGAAAAAGGAAAAAAATTATAACAAAATTGTATTTCCTTTTTATTTTAGAAATCTGAAAAACAGAACAGTTAAAAATGGTTTAGACCCTGAGATGTTATTTAAATTTGCTTTTACGTACGTAAGTCCACATGGCTACAAAGTTTGTTATATGAAATAGCTTGATCTCAGGTAGAGATGGCACTCAGCAACTCATGCAATTCCTCTGAAAAATACCTCTTTCTGATCCACAGCCACACACGCTGCCAGTCTCTGTCTCATCTTGTTCTGGATTCACTTGGAACTGGGGCAACTTCAAAAGCGGTAAGAAATTGAACTTGGCATAGAGCTGCTGGTTTGATGATTTTAAGCCACAGAATGTAAAGATACAAATCTTATTACAGGATATATTAGTACCTTTAACTACACACCCTAAACATACCTAAAGAATAGGAAGGAGTACCTACCAAAGGAAAAGGAATGTGTCGCTGAAGTTCAAATTGCTGTAGGTTTTAACAGCCCCTCTTAAAGGCAAAATGACCTCTCCACACTAACTCATGGTACTAAAGTCTAGGTTTACTTAATTTCTAAACTGTATTCCCATCAGAATGGAAGCAGGTTTACTGAGTAACTAAAATAGGTTATTTTCAATGAATACTTTCCTTCTTTTTATTTTTAATGGACATGCCAGCGACCTTGCACTGGAACATTTACAGCATCCTCACGGAGATCTAGAGCCAAGAGCAGACAAAAAGTTCCTTTAACTAAAGAACAGGCTCCATTGTTCCCTACCTGAGCTGGTTCATCTCTTCAGACAGAACAGCAAACACAGTGACTCTCTCTGGGTTACACATTAGACAGAAGTTTCATATATAAGATTTGCACACATATGAGCTAATGTATTTTCAAGTACCTTAAGTGACAATTCCATTACATCCATTAGCTAAAAGTGATCTAGGAAAGGTCACACTTAAATTAAAAAATTAAAAAAACAAAAGCAAATTAAACACACACACACACACACACACAAAACCACACCGAAAAGCACTCAGCAACACAAGAAGCTACATGTAAACGCCAGCATCCTACTCGCAGATCAGAGTTCCTCTATTTCTGCCAGGATCTCTTCCGTGGCAAGAGCAGTAGGAAGGTGCATCAAGTGCAGCTGAGAATCAGGATATGAAAAAGCACACTTTAATTCCACCTTTCCTTTTACCCACTATGCCAACCTAGAGCTGCCTTGATAAAAAAAAAAAGGCAAGTTTACAGCTCAATAAATAGGCTGCACCCTCAAGTTTTCAAATACACAGTCTCTCCAACTCTTTATGGGACAATAGTCAAACTATGTTCCTACTTAAATGTCACGCAGCTTCTTTTCTCCCCAGGGAGAAGGGGAGACTTCCTCACTCAAGCCAAGGACTAGCCGTAAAGCCATGACACAGAAACTACTGGAGATAACGGCTAAGCAGCCCCGGACACCCCTCCCACCATCCTGTCTCCCCTCACCTGGGTAACACCGCACAACAGATAGCCTGCTCCCAACCCTACCTGCTCCTTATCAAGCAAAGAGATCTTCTATGCTTCGGACATCCTGCCAGATGGGTAACAACGATGACTTCTCACATAAAACTCTGATCAACAGATGAAGGATGACTTATTAATGTTACCGCATTCTTGCCAAGCTTCCAACAGCTGAATCTCCAGTGGTTTCATGCCAGGAAAAACGCCTGCAGCTGAAGCATTTATCCTCAAAGGGATTTATTTAAGTTTACTATATTTCTTTTTTCTCTTCGAAACTTAAGCTGCTTTCTGCAAGAGGTAAGCTATTTACTTAGTCCATCTAGTCCCATAATTGTTTGGTTCAGGGTGTGTACTTCAATCCCCATACTTAAGCATAAAAAGGAATTACGCTACAACATATTTTGGAGACTGTTGTTTTGAAATTTTGCTGATGAGTTCAGATCACCTCCTTCCTTTTTATGCTGTATTTTCTCAAAACCCCACTCAAAATGTTGCCTTAAGAATAGAAAGAATGTTCCAAAAGACTTGCTGTCTTCCCCGAGACTGCAGCATTCCTGCTCTAACAAGCAAGCTTCCAGCTCTGCAAAAAGGTTCAGTAAGGCTCAGTTGTGTTGCTTGCTGCCATTCACCAGCACCAACAGATCCATACAGCCTCCAATTTAAATATTTACTATTGCTAAATTTATATTATGATTTGACCCAAATGCTCCAGCTGGAATTGTAACCTCTGCACTGAAGGCTCTCCAGCAGGGAGCAGGCAGACAACCCTTGCCTCTGAAGACTTACAATCTAAAAGTGATTATTTGTTAGGCAATGACAAGCATGTCTGTGGCCGTAAAATTCAAAGCAAAAAAACAAAACCCCTCAGGCTTCCAGAAAAAGATAGAAAAAGTGGGATAGCAGCGTGATTAAAAGTATAATCAAACTTAAAATTTTGATGCACTGCTATATTTGAAAAGGCTTAACATTATGTCCAGATAAATCCGTTTACAGCTACAGCATTCCTATATACTTAGCCATACTCTTTCCCACTTGTTTGAGGATGATGCTATCTCAAAAAGAAGGCACTAAACATAACAGCTCTTGAAACCTACCTGTCCAGTAAAACAGACAATGAAGCTTTCCTCTCCAGTCAAATCTGTTTTAAAACAGACAATGAAGCTTTCTGAGTATGTACTTCACTTCAACTCAAATAAACAAAATAAAAATATGGAAAGGAGACATTTTATTCAATCTCATCTGCGGACAGATGCTACTCCTGCTCCAGCACTTACCACCTTGCCATGATTACTACAGCCTTCCCCACGCACTCACAGTAACGTTTTTGGCAGCCACCTTCACAGACATGCACTCACGTACCATGTCACTGTCTGTCTGACTTTTACAGCCGACGTGCTATCAGCTTGGATGGCCAAATGGGGAAACTGGTCCAGAGGCAGCTGTTCTTATTCTGCAGGCAGCTTCCCCTCACCCCAGGTGCTTGCCATTTGAACTTGTTTTGGCAAGTTACTCATCACTTAAAGCAGCACAATAGCCACCCCCCAGCTGCCACAGAAATAAAAGGAGAGTTGCCCTCTAGCTGGGGGAAAACAAAACAGTCAGGTTTCGTTGTTTCAATACACAGCCAAACCAGGTGATGTTCACATCCTCCAGCAGGCCCCAGTCCGGTCCCCAGGAGGTTCTGTGCAAGCACGGGTAACCAGCAAGGCAAGCTCAGGACACGGCACTAGCATCATACTGACCCAGGAGAAGAAGGGTCCTTTCCCTCTAAATCATCTTCTAGCCCTTCCACCAGCATGCCAAGATTTCAAAAAAACAGGGGAAATGGAAAGTCTGAGCTCGTGCAAGCACATCACCACTGATTTCAGAGTCCTGGCTCTCACGGTGCCTTCCACTGAGCATAACGCAAGGCTGTCAGAGAGAGGTGCAGTCCAGCCCCCCTTGCTGCCCTGCGCAGAACAAGTGGAGGCTCAGGACTTGTCCTAAGGCAAATTCTTCTTTAACGTAATTTCCAGCAGTATTTCTATAGGCACGTGTGATAGACAGGGCATCGCCTACTCTCATACATGAAGCAGGAACAGTGGAGCAAATGTTGCTTTTATCTTGTTACAGCGCCAGAAAACACCAATTCCAGTGCAGTGGTGGTGGTGGGAGACAGGACACCTACAGCGTTCCTCTCCCACAGGCACGCAGACACCTCCTCACACCCCCGAGCTATCAGGTGGCCCTACAGCCTGCAAACACCCCTCTCTTGGAACAGGGTAGCCTGGAGGCAACCTGCACCTCTCGGGGAACACCAGGGATTACTTCAGCTCTCGGTTTGCATTTCAAACTGTTGACTCAACACAAAACAAAACAAAAAACACAAAATGGCCACAAATTGCCCACACAGTGACCTGTATGGCGTCATAGCTGAATGCGAGTAATCTTCGATACACCAGATCTATTCATAAGTTTGACTGGCACTATTTTAACAAGGATCTACTCAAGAATGTTAGGACAACTAGCCAACCGCTTTATTTATATGTTCCTGTTATCTCATCTGCACGCTTGGACTACTGCCTGTGCATGTGGGTGTACAGCAATAATATACATATGACTACATTCCCATAAACCGTCAGTTAAGGGTTTAGGATTTGTCATGGCCAGACCAAAACATGAACGAAACCATCCATTTAATTTATTTTGTAACAGCCTGTCTTTGACCAAGAATTTTGCCTGCCAAATTATGCCTCAAGTACCTTTTTTTACATAAGAAAAATGTTATCAAGGCCCAGAACTCCATGATAGCTTTTGTTCCCTTTTAGGCTAAATAGCAATTCTAATCTCTGTTTCAAGTTCCTCAAAGGTTAACAATAAAAACCCTTTCTCTTAGACATAAAACCACCAAGCGACTTTGGATTAACAAAACTTGATTAAATTATTCCTTTAAGCTTTCACTGGTTTCAGTTTCCCAAGAACAGACTTGCTGTAGGAAGCCGAAGTGAAGGAACGTTCTCTACCTCCGTCACAAAGCTTGGGACATCCACACAAAGCACCAATTGACCTTGCAGGACAGACTCGAAATGGTGACTTTAAGAAGGCAAGCGATGTGCTACTGCTGTAAGCTGTAAGTTCTTGCATGTGGACACAGCCATGTAAGGTCACCACATGTAAGCAGGCATGAGATGGCTGTTATTTTGGGTTTGAAGCCAGGAAAGGGAAGAGCCAGTACAACAGCTGGCTGGCCGTCACACAGACATCGTTCTTTAGGCTTGATGGAAAGTTGCAGCCTTGTCCCAAAATGGGGCTAATGGCTTATTGTGCTGCTTGCTCTGTTACGAGTGGCAGAGCTACTGTTGGGTTAAAATATTCTTTATATGACAGACCATTATGGGAATCCTGCTCCTGACTCATTAGGGACATCCTCTCTCTGTCTCATCATGCCATGCATCAGATGTCACTACCTTTCACAATACTTGCATTGTATGCTCTATGCTCCTTGTGTAGCACTCAGCTCCTGGGTCTTGGTCAGAGTTCCTTCGTATTCAAACCAAAAAAAAAAAAAAAAAAGAGTGATTTTTGGACAAAGAGCTAGACTCTGCTAGTACTTGATATTTATATTGCATAAAAGGTTCAGTTTCCTACTCTATATCAAAGTTTTACTCCATTAGGGATTGTGTAATCCTGTCTCAAAAAGATTACAGCCCAAAAATTCAGTTGAATTGCATCAGATTTCATACTGTATAACACAGCAGAGTGTTTGAGGAAGGCAAAGTCTCGAGCTTGACCAGTTATAAAAGGAAGAACCTTTAAGCATATGCCGTGGGCTAGAAACTGCAATAAATGTCCTTTTATCTTCTACGTTAGCAACACTTTGACCACAGCCATAGGAAAAGTCACAAAGTAAAGACATCCCAAAAAAGTTTGCAAGTATTAGCAGTGTGTTGGAATTATTACTTAATATTTGAATCTATTCTGAAAAGTGATTTGACAAAGATATCATTGAAGGATATAAGTTAGCAGGACATTTTGCCATTTCCATGCGGGTGTATAATTCACAAATAAAACTATTTCTCTCCAGTTATTGGAACTCTTCCTCAGGGAGTGTAGCTGAGGTTTCCACATACAGTTAATCTGGGGATTAGGCTTCTTAGTGCTCTGCATAAACTTACTTGCTGAAGTTGGCCATATGCACTGATACTTGCTTTGTCAAATTAGGAGAGGCGAGTTGTAATAAAACTTTACTTCCAACCCCTAAAGGAAGAAGATACAACTGGCTGTATATGTATATGTACTGGCTGTACTCAGCAAAATGAGTAATCATGAAGTGGCTTTAAAACAAAAACAAAACCCTCATAAAAAATTAAAACTCTCATGGAGGTAAAGACCAACAGGCTTAGACTACAAGATCTCAAGTTATATAAATAAGAGCAACAATGCTATTGTGACTCATTTATTAGGGAATCTTTACTGCCTCCAGTTAACAAAAAAAAAATTTGTATGATGATGGCACGCTTGAAATTATCCCGTTACATAAAATTTCTTGCTTCTGAGTTGCTGTTTGTGAATAGCTGCAATTTGCACAGAGATCTGAATAAAGATCCTTCTACCCCCTCACTGTAACACAGACTCAAAATGAAAGTTTATTAGAAATGAGCAAAAGCATAAGCAGATTAACATGAAATATTCAAAATTTCCAGGTTAGACTAGCATTTAAACTTTTTAATTAGGAGCTCTACACCTCTATAGTCCAACGCAAAGGTCAGCAAGGAACAATCAACCAGGTTATGTCACCACAGCCAGCGACTAGAGTCTTCTCCAGTCCTCCTCGGAGACAGCTGTCACGGTCAAAGCCACAACAGACTACAGGTCTGATCCTCCAACTCCCAGACAAGGTCCCCCTGCCAACTGTAACACCATCTCACCAACCACCACAGGACAAACTATTTCTTCTTAGTAATTTAAGTCACTGAAAACCCACAGGATATAAAACTATAAATTACCACAACCATGCCAAAAACCAATACGGCCAAAACATAGCAGCAAAGTGCAGTTATTTCTCTATAGATGAAAGCCAAAGGATTTCTAGTGTTTTCTTTCCTCTAATGCACAAAACCAAAATGCCAGCAGCATGTTCCTTGGTAGAAGCCCAAAGACCACTTAAAAGTCTTCATTTTCAAGATGTCTTAGACTACATAACTTATTTCATTACTTCCCCCCCTCAAACAAAGTACAAAAGCAGCTTCAGTTTCCTCTATGATCCTCTTTGACTCTTGGAACTCCTGTGGGCAGACAAGAACACCAAGAGCTATGAATACAGCTCGTATTTGGCATTAACTGAACATCTTTAATTTATGATTTACAGTTACATTACAAAATGCACATATACACAAATGTGTCTTACAGATCAAGCCATCTTTCCACAGTTAGCAAATGATGCAATTTATTCAGTCATCACAGTCCAGATCAGACCAGTGACACTGTAAGACATCACGCAAGCAATACAATAGCATGTACTGAAGAACTACTGAAAACTCATTTACAAATAAAATCCATCTCGTAAAAAAATCCCGCGGGAGTCTTTTGCCGCAGTATATCATCTGTGTTTCAGACTCAGCATTCCAAAATATTTAGCTTTTTCTACAACAAAGAATTTAACTTGTGTTGGAATGACTGCACACAGGGAAAAATATGGCATTCATACAAGAGCCACAAAATACCACACTTATCAACTGTGCTTCTTGATGCAGCTCTTAAAAGCTAATTCATAGCATCTATGACTTGAACATTGTACTTTCCTCTTGATGCTTTGCCAGATTAGTGCTATATTAAGCTAGACAGGCAGACCAGGGAAGTAGGACTGAGCTGTTACTTTTATCCTTGCACAGAGCTTCAAAGGAAGTCCACTCATCGGTCCCACCTTTGGGCCACGAATGGCATGACCACAAAATAACCATTCCCACCTACAAGGACAGAGATGCTAAAATGCGTGATCTTTGGCATTTGCTCAAGTTTTAAATTGCATTACTGTTCTTCTGATGTTCTTGTTTTAAGACTTCCCTCCCTCTTTTTGCAATTCTGCAGATTCCTTTCCATCAAGACTCTTGGACAGTGCAAAGACGAGGGTCACAAGACACATCCAGGAGCTGACTGGTTTTCTTTGAGCATGTACATGTGTTTCTGTGTGGACATAAACAGTGACAAACACAGAAGAGCTCTCTGCTCTTCAAGTGGTATCTGAGGAGCACACTGAGGTAGACACTGCGAACAAGGCTGAGCAGCTACTCCCAGTGCTTGGAGACCGTGAAAGGGAAGAAGCAGTGAAACAACCCTCACAGTCATTATGCCTGTACCTATATCTCCCCATCAATGATTTCTTGTCCGTTAGTATCTACCAGATGCAATTGTCATACACAAATAAAGTTGTGGGTGTGCCTGTGTGCGCCTGCATGTAAACTCGGGAGATAAAAAAAGGAAAAGAAAAAAAGTAATTAAGATTGAAACATTTGTAACTCTCAATTTAAGAACAGAAGCCTTCTCCAAAACAAGTATCAGGAGGTAGTTAATAAAGGAAATTGGAGACTTTTGTTTGACAAAAACCACAGCTAGGCCTTCTTCCTTCCATTGCTCCATTCCATACCCCTCTCCACTTCTGAAGACATCAGTCCTCAAATAAAGACTCTGCATCTTCTCTGCAGATCAATTACTTTAAATACAACGGAGGGACACTGTACAAGTATGATCACTGAAAAGCTGAATGCTCAAAACCAGTTTATTACTCTCATCCATGTATATTCTCTTTGTAGATCAGCATGTATGCCCTGCAATCAGAAGCACAATGACACATTTTAGCATGCAGGGTGCATTCTCTCTTTATCACCACCTCCCCTTCGTACACACACCCTCCACGTTCCTTCAGCCAGCCCTACGCTCCTTCTCATATTAAATTTAGAAACAGACCTCTGAATCACCAGTTCCTGTTGTTGAAAGTAGCTAGAAACAGATGTTACAGCAAAAGAAGTTTCCTAGTAAACAATTATAGAATAATCTGCCCACTACGTTAGACCCCATTCTTACAAAATGTTTTTAAACCCTAGAACAAGAGGTTTTATAGCTTTACATGAAACTAAATAATTTCATTCCCTGAGGTGCCTAATCCTTCCTAGAATCATATTAATTCTTACCCATAATGGTATCATGCAGCAGTGAGTTCCAGAGGTTAATTGTCCACTATAAAAAGAAAAAAACCCCACCAAAACCCCCTCAAAAACGTTGCTTATAAACTCATTGCTTGTGAACCTCCTGCCGCATTTACTCCATTCCATTCTACTTTTCCTCGTCACTTCCTCAGATGCACCTTCAAGAAGAGGAACAGAAAGATCTGAGCTACTACTTTGCAAGACAAGAGCAGCACAAAGATTCCAAAACTGGTTATATACAAGACAGATCAGTTCCAGAGACAGGAGAGCAGAGTTCAGACAGTGCTACACACAAGCTAATCTACCCTGCAGACTGGAATTACTTCCTAGCATAAGCAGAGTGGAAATGCACCCATGTTTCCCGGTTTGAGTCCATGACGACCCATATGCATGGTTAGGAAACTCTTGGCAACCACTTGCGGACTCCAATTTCTTCTGTTGCTCTCAAAATACATAACAGAGGAACTACGTATCTCAGGCCAAGAGGCACCATCCATGTATATACCTCACATGTACGTATATACATATACATACACACAAAATATATACTTTCTGCCAGAGAGGGCAGCTGGTGCTCAATTATTCAGCATATGAGGAACATTGTTTTGCACGTTTGTATAGTCCCATCTATGAATTACTGAAGCCAGAGGGACACCACAGACTACTATGCTCAATTATTCCTGTATTTAGCCCAGAGGACTACATGTAACTGTAAGCCAAACCTTTGTTTGCCTAACATAACACTTCCAGAAAAGCTTTCAGCCCTGGGAACATTTTGGGTGGAATCCACCACTTTCCTTTGTCATTTATTTGTTCCAGCGCTTACGCTTTCTCACTGTTACAAATGCACGTCTTACTTCCAGTCGCCTGGTTTCAGCTCCCAGCCAGCGGCTGCGTTACCTGTTTCTGTTAGCCTTTCAGCCTCCAGCCTGCTCTCCCTCAGAAGGTGCTTCCCACCAGTTACCAGGTCACCCCATTTATCTATCAAGAAACAGATCCAGCGACAGAATGAGCTTTTCAGGCTCTCCTTGTTGTACCTGAACACCACCCAGCCTTCAAATATCTCCTCTGACTCTTTTCTGAACTCACGCCCATTTTCAACAGGCTGCTGACAGCCCCAGAATCACACACAATTCACCTTCTCTTGCCCATCGCCCCTCCTACTTGTACACCCAAACTTACACACCTTTGCTGCCCTGCAAGAGGGCAGTCCTGTCCAGTTGTTTACTCACTGTACCCCCAAGTAGTCTTCTCCCCAAGCTCCTATTCTGTCACTACGCTGAAGTACATCATCTGCAGGCCCCATGATCTTGCATCAGACTACATTAAAATGCACTTGTGATTGATACAGCTCACCAGGATACCCAGATTATTCTGTACAAGCTGCCTTGTCCTCGCTTACCACGCTGCCTAGCGTGATATGGCCTGCCAGCTGTACCAGTGCAGATCCTGTTCTTGTCTCCAGGTACTTGATGAAAAGTTCAATGGAATCTGGCCTCACCTCAATCCTTAAAACAGATTTCTAGAAGCATTCCCATTTGATAATGATTCACCACCAATGACTAACTTTTAAACATCAGTTAGTCAGTTCTTAATTCGTTTACTTTTGCAATACCACACGGCACTAACGTGTCAGGACAGAAGTCCCAAAGGGGTATGTCAAAGTCCCAACTGACTACCTCTGCTGTTGCCGAGAAAGGGAACTATAGGTAGCACTTGGAAGGAGCTAGGGAATAGGAGGGGACTGCAAGGGTTGGACTGTCCGCCTGCCCCTGCATCAGATTCCTTTTGAAGACATAGCTTTACTACATCTCATGCAGGTCCCTCTCTCAACTAAAACTTGAGTTTCCAGCATGTCACCACGCTTGCTAAGACACATTCTCTCGAAGTGACAAGACTGATATTAGCCTGCCTAATGTTTTATCAATTGAATATTGCATTAACTTTTCCAATATTTTGATGAGGATTAATGTCAAGCTAGCTGGAATACAGTTAAATCAGTCACCCAGCCTTCCCTTGTCTATTCTGGTACAGTTAATTTTAAGACCCTCAATACCAACAGTTACTAAAAATTGTCTGCAGGCCTGCAGACTTTTCAGCAAGCTCTTCAAAACAGTCAAGTCATAGCGCTGCTGATTTACATATGTTTATCCCTAGAAGGTAATAAATCTTTATTCATTAAGATGGATTTGATTCTCTGTTGGAATGGCATTCATGGTATCACATTCTGCACCTTTCCAAATACAGAACAGTATTAACAAATATTTCTACTTTTCTTGCATGAGCTACTTTATCTCCATCTAGTAACTGGAATTATTTGTTTCCTAACATACTTCAGCTGTAGAAAATATGCAGAGTTAATTCTCTAACTTACCTCTTAACTTCTAATGTGCACTAATTCTCACGTATCCATTATCCCCTTAAATACTGTATTTTGCTTTGAAATTTCTAGGTATGTCCTGAAGCCAGAGGGCTGTTAGTGTAGTTGTCGTCTTTTTTCTTTAAGCCAGAATTTCAGCTTTTGGGCTATTTAGTATCTTCTTATAGAGATCTGTTTTCCATTCACATTTTTCTTCCTACAATAACATCAAGTTCTCTGTGATGACAAATATGCTCTTTTGAAGCATTAAGTATCATTTCTTTGGGGCTGCTCTCTGTTTGTCCATCCTGTACAGAACTGGCTCACACTTGATGGTCCCATGGCAACCACCAACTTCCAGTTGTGTGATACCAAAGTCCACAGGAGCTGTCTCAGCTGAAGAGCTGAAACAAGAGCTGACCTGCAATGGGCTGAATTTCCAAGGAACTGAAGACCTTTCCATGATGCCAATAGGCTGTTCAGCACCTCAGAAGCAACAAAACAAAACAGAGTACATAAAGGGAAACAAACCTGTATATTTGCTGATTAGCCATTTCAGACATCTCCAAAAAGCATTTAAAACAAGATCTATATTAATTTCTCCCATTCCTTGACTGTAAAGGTAAGGCATTTACCAAGCCACCAATTTGGTGAGTCAACCAGACTGGACAACAAACACATTCAGGCTCCTCCTCATCAGCCTGCCCCTCACCCAGGTTAATAGCTGCTGCATACTACCAGCCATCTGTGGCTTGTTTGACGAACACGGCAAAATGAACTGACCTCAGTCCTACCCCAGTGTGGCACTACCACAGAAACTGCAGTGCTCCTCAGCAATCTCAGCAGAGAAGAAGGGCAGTGCAAAGCACACGCACTCTGAGTGTAGATACAACATTCCTTATCTGCCCAAGGTGGAAGCGTCTATGCTCTACCTGGATTTGCACATGCAGTCGATTAAACTTTAGCATAGAATCAGTCCTTAGCCTCTAGGACCAAGTCTTTCACAGGGCAATAAAACTTAATGTATTCAGCAAGAAAACCACAACATTTGGTTTTGTAATTGCCACAATAGTAGGAAAAATTCAGAACCTTCCAGTTTCACAACTTTGTTTAAATAAATATGCTAACTATTAATATACAGTGATCTGTTAAGTATCCTAGAAGCGTGGTGGTAGCAGTCTACAGATGTAATTCTGCAGTTCAACACGCATGATGGACTTTTCCACAAAATCAGGAGTCCCACATGGCTCCTAAAGCACACTTGCATGCATTTAGTTAGAGTATTAATTTCTTATGATGTTTAGCAAGAGTCTGAATTCAGTAGCTGAAAAGGAAATAACCTGGATTCCTGCTGTACATCATCCACTGCAACTTATTTTGCACAACCGAAAATGACTAAGGAAAAATACGTACAGTAGTTCAGTCATTCCTCTTCTTATTAAGCAAAGTGGGAAGGAAAGCGAAAGAGGGGGAAAAAGACTGTAGCAGTACATTAAAAAGCAAAATGGAGAGCCCTACCCATACCTTCTGCAACAAATTCCCCTTAAATTAGGCAGCAAATATTCAAAACCACCAGTCTGCACAGACAGTTCCGTCTGAAGTGTACACTCCCTGTGCTGGATTCCTCTGTCCTCTCCTCTCAGGCTTGAGGTAAACATAATTATCCAGGTTGCCAAAAGCCTCAGATACTAAAACATTCAGCCTTTTTCTACTACCCAGGTTTTGCCAAAGTTCTCTGCTTCATAGACATATCTAAAAGAGCATTGTATGGGATGAGAAGAATCTCAGTTTGGGCTGGAAATCCAAGATTTGCTGGGAGGGTTCATACTCCTCTAACTTCCTTCATCCTCCTGCCCATCAGTTTAGAAAATCTCACAAGAAACTGCAGCTTTACCCACCTAAGAAGTGCATTCCATTCACTATAAAAGATTAAATATGTGAACTAGAAGTTTCTACTGAAACTGTCAGTTATCACACAGTTAATGACAGCTTTAAGATGCCACAACAGTGTTTCAAAGGTCTATTGCAAAGACTAAAGTCAGTTCACATTCCTCTCATAATTTCTGCTTAAGGTTAGCAGAGTCTGAAGGAGTTGCTTGAATATTAAATTCAGATGAAAGTACAGAGTGACTTTAAAATACAAGTGCTATTCCTGACTAGTAATACATCTGTGTCCACATAAACCCTCCCAAATCCTTAAGAACAGCCTTCCTATATAACATAATCCACTTTGAGGCTTTGTCTCCATAAGGCACTTTGGATTACTTCTTAAGAGACAAAAACCATACGAATTAAAAAAATGATTGATTAAACTGCTTGAGACCCCGTTCAGATGCTCTTTTCTAGAATCAGAGTGACTCTCAATTATTCTGCCTCAGATGTAGGGCAGTTGAAGCAATTCACTTTAAATTCACACCTTCAGCTGACTCGAATAATTTCTCAATGGCATGTGAAGACAAGCCCTTAACTCCAGAACCACACACAGGATTTACTCGGGAGTAACTGTCCAAAATATCTCCCTCAGGAGACAGGCCCAGACAACACAACACATCAGGATGCTGGTTCAACACCAAACCATTCTAAGAAGAATGCAAGAAACCACACAATCAGAAAAGCTTGAGTTCTGGTAAATAAATTCACAACTCTGTATTTGCCAGGTTTGTCTTAGAGAAGCATTTCCAACAGGCACCTAGCCTTAGTTTGAAAAGCCTCTTATTCTGACACAATTTTCCAAGACTCCTCTCCATTCCCTCCCTCCCCACCCCTACCCTTCCTCTGCAAGCTGCATCCCCCAGCTGCTCTTTCCCAAACCCCAGCCTGCCGCCCCGACAGCTGACACACGGGGCACAATCTAACAGAAAACCTGACAACCCCTTCTTGTAAGATTTCAGGCATCACCTAATACAACGCAAAGCAGCCCGGAACAGGAATTGCAGGTTCAGATCCAGCAGAGAGGTGCCTTGACTTCGGATGCTCCCTCCCCCGCAGCTAGGCTCTCATCGTTTTTTCCTGGGGATGCATTTTCAGATCAGAGCCATGGCCTGCTGCAGATACAGATCAGCATTGCTCATTCCACAGTTCTCTGTCACTGACAAAAAAAAGCTCTGGAGGGAGAGGAGGAGGTTTTCAGCTGTTTTCTTCTCCAGTCCTCTCTAGCTGTTTCCTCTGTCTTTGTCCTCTCCTTCCAGCTTTTATACCTTGCAATAAGGGAGAAGCCATTTTCTCATGTTCATGGCTTGGTGTCAGAGTAACTGTTTTCTTACTCTATGGAGTCAGTAAATCCCCCGATCTGCCTTTAAAACAAATTTAATAGTAGCCACAATGTTCCAGCAGCACCCCCAACAAGATGATCACCAGGCTTTTCACGGAAGAGCTGAAAGAAGCTGGCATCTTTCTTGTTTCCTTACCGAAGGCAGCCAGAGAAGCAGCTGGAGCCAAACAGGAGTGGTCCGGATAGATGCTTCTACTAGGCACCGCTGATACGCTACAGGGTTCAAAAGAACCTAAGGAGAGGGACATTTTCCTAGACAGGATCAAAAATAGATGGCTTTAAGATGGCTGGAAAGCATGTAATATACTATTCTTCAATTTTCTCATAAATGGTAACTTTATTCTTCCTGAAACATTGATCGACATTTGATCCTGTTACGAACAATTCTGAAGCCTCCCCCACAGAGCATCTAAGCTGCGTCCCATTAAAGCTGTTCCTTTCTCCTTGCCTCTAGCATATTCCTAACATGTAAACAGCTCTGCTCTGCACACAAGCAAAGGCACAGCTAGCTAGTGAAAGCTGCAGCACTAAGGGCACCATAGGAACCCATCCAATCCTAATAAACCATTATTTTCACAGGGCACTGTATTTATTAACTAGAAGCCAAGTGCTATTAATGCAAATGCACACATGAAAAATGATCCCATTAGAAAAGCTGAAAGAATATCACAGAGTATTATTTTTCATGGATAGTCATGTTTCACAGGCTTTGTTACCCTCCATAACCCAAACATACAAGAGGAATCAGTCTGAATGATGGAAGAACTGTGACAAGACTAGGAGAAAGGCAAGCGTCAGAAAATCCAAGCAGGCTTACTCTCTGAGGATTTCTCAGTTGATGTGACACCACCTGACAAGTAATGTTCTTGTGGCCAAGCCTGAAAACCTATAGGGACTATTTCCAGCTCAGCTTAAAGAAAAAAAAAACAATTCTCACCTATTCAGCAGTGAAGTAATTAGCAGGAGATACACTGTTACAAAAGTTACCAAAGTTTAATGCAAAAGCATTGCCTAGCCACATACTTTGTGTATGTTAACTCTTGCTTTACAGGCTCCGGACCAAGCGAACGAGGCGAGCTGCCCTGGTGAGCCCTGCGCCGCGGGGCGAGTTTCAACAGACGGATCCACCCGCTCTGCCACGGAATCCCCTTACAGCACCATTGCTCAACCCAGAAATCTCTCTCCGCAGGCAAGTCTGCGAGTAGGAAGAACTAAGGTCTGGAGGAAACACAGGTCGTCTCTGACCCCTATCTCATCCGTCCAGGGGTTCTGCAGTGATCCCACAGGAAAAGCAAATGTAACTGCAACTTCTGTTTAGGGCCTGCGCTGCATTAGGAGGTTTCCAATGGCAGGAATCCAGAGCCGAGCAGCTCTGGAGTTGTGAACTGAATACAGCCGTACCGCCAGGCTCAAACACCAGGACCTAGAGCAGGCCAGGGTGCCTTGGGACATTTCCTTCTGACCACTGCAGTTGGACAATTTTTTGCCTCTTAGGTTAAAACAGCCCAGTGATTTCTTGCTGTCCTTCCACACCTACTCTACAAACTGGAGCAAATCAGTCATGTCCCAACACCCACTAGCTTCCTTTGGCTGACTTCACACATTCAAAAATGTCAGACTACGAATTCCAGACCCTGCTTCTTCCTTCCATGACGCAAAGTATCACCCTAGTCACACATATCCCTCTCCCCTCCCACTTCTTGTCAAATTCCACTGCCCATATTGCCACCAGAGCAGGTTTTATCTACTTGAAGCCATGAAATCATCCACTCCTTCCCAGCACCCCTCACAAGCAAACTGCTTTCCTGTCCTCCTCTCTCTGCAAGCCAGCAGGTGAGCACCCGCTCAATCCTCCACGACACCTACCCCAGGAGGTTTTACAGGAGTAAAACAAGCGCTCAAGGAGGTCTAGTTTTATAAATAAAATTGCATATCCTTCCCTGAAGCTAGAATTTCTTCATCATCAATCCTTTTAACACAAATAAAGGGAAAAAAGCCTTCCCCTTCCGTATTTTGTGCCAAGGCAAATGGTTGTTTTATTACAAAGGTCAAACAACCTCTTTTTGCAAAACTAACTGGAGTCTAACTCCAACGCTATCCTTGAAAAGCAGTCCTGCACGCTCTCTTTTTCCACTCTAAAAACCCTACTCATGGTAACTCTGCACCACAGGATAAATGTTATAAAGAATTTATACAGCAGTGCAATTAAATCTTAACTTCTGACTAAGGTAAATTAAAGTTCACGGTTAAAGTAGGCCAAAGTGTGTTGCTATCTGCAAGCTGGAAAATTTAGACAACTCTTCACAGACTCAGG
Source organism: Calonectris borealis (assembly GCF_964195595.1). Taxonomy (NCBI): domain Eukaryota; kingdom Metazoa; phylum Chordata; class Aves; order Procellariiformes; family Procellariidae; genus Calonectris; species Calonectris borealis. The sequence goes on along the minus strand of NC_134319.1, from coordinate 18,382,657 downwards.
CCTTGGAAAGTGCAAGGTTCAGCTGCTGCACCCTACGTATCTGACAAAATGCAATGTCACAAACGCCAACACCAGAAGGTTGTAGCTACATCTCAGTGCCAACTATCTGACAGCCATTTCTTTTTTAGAGGAGCCTGACCAGAAGACTATAGCCTAGCCATAATCAGGATTTAATGACTAAGTGGACCATTGAACTGAAAATGTGAAGCATTTCAGGTTTAAATTATGAATGATAGCGACAGCTCAAGTTAAAATTATTACACATTTTCATTCACCTTTCATGCTTATAAATAAATAAAAATGAAACAAAGGTTGGAGAGTAGCTTTTTGTACACTGTCAGCAAACAAATGCCTTGATGTATATTCACCATGCACTAAACATTCAAGATCCAGTACCAAAAGGACTGCCCAGGACTGCACATAGCATGGTTTTAATTAACAAAAAGACAAAACCCAGTTTATTACCTCTTCTAGGATCAGAGCCACAAGACCTAACTTGTATCAAAGATCCGCCCCAGACAGGAGCACTCAGAGGGTACCAATTTACATCTTAAAGGATTTCAAAAGGTTGCTGAAGCTTCCATGGCTTTCATGAATTGGTTTTGATTGGCCCCCCTCTTTGGCCTACTGCAGTTGAAAAACCCCTCAAATAGAGATTATTTATGCTAATCTAACTGAATTCAAAGGGCCAGTTTTGAGTCATCCCTTCAGGGTCACCCTGCAGCATTCTCCACTTTTACCACATCCCAGCACAAAGGAAAAAAGGCACCATGGACCTAGGGTTTCCCCTTAGACACTCAGCTCAGACACAAACCTGTAGAAATATAAGGCCTTGACTGACAAGTGTCTATTGAGGAAAAGCAAATGAACCTGTATGCAAGAGCATACAAACACTGAAAAACTGCAATACCTTTACCCATGAAGCACCTAGTATACCAGTGCAACTCAAGAAGATTATGAAGCAAGTATAATTAACCCTAACACTCACAACAAAATAATGGGAACATTTGGCTCTTTCAAAGTGCTGTAACCTCATCAAAATGCTTGAACCAAAATTGACATTTATATCTCTATAAATAAAGTGTAAGCAAAAGCAAAGAAAAAGCAACATTTGCAGTTCAGGGAAAGACATCAAACCAAACATGCCCATAGTACTCAAATGCTAAACTACATGTGGGAATCTGATGATCTTTTGAATGGCTGAAAGCTGGGACACAGAGGAAAGGGCTTCTTGTTTTAAAATTAATTATTAATCAATCTTTTCAGCCATCAAACCCCTGCAATGACTCATCCACTTACTTTACCAAAGTCTAAATTTGTTACAAGACGACTGCAATTCCACTGGAACATTACCCTCCTGAGTGAAATACTTAACCCTGCATATGAGAAAGGATTTTAGTAAGTTCATTCTTCTCTCCCACAAAAAGATCATGTTCTCATTTAACCTGAAAAGAAAATCACAAAAAAAAGCATAAGGTAAAAGAGTGTTTAGAATTTTTACGTTGAGAGAAACAAGAGAAGATAAAATCCACCTCAGTTATTCACAGCAAAGCCAATATTCTTCCAGTGATGGTATGTGCTGCGAGCAATGAGAGAATTCACATCATCAGAAATCCTCAATAATCACGCCATTAAACGATCCAATTCTTCTACACTCATACAGACAGTTCCTACTGTCTGTAAAGAAATTTAGTTTTATGGAAGCATGGCTTGATAGGAATTGCTTTTTAAGCTTACAAATTTAAGAACTTGATCCTATACCCCACATCCATGTAAACCTCTTTTCAGAGTTAACAGCTCTATTAAATAAACTAAGCTGCAAGACTGGAGCTCAGCTGGTGACACCTATGTACAGAGCTTGCTCTTTTCCTGCGCTAAAATTACACCAGAACGTTACAACACATTTGCATATCTCCCACACATGCAACTTTTTGCCAGCAGTAACGAGACGACGACTTCAAGGCTTATAAAACGTACCAGACAGAGATAGAACGAAGAGGGTGGAGTTTCCTGCAGGAACACCCAGGCTGAAGCCCAGCAGCTCCCCGGGAAGGTGCTGCCTTTCTACAGCCCGATGCCTTCCTCATCCTATCAGGCTCGCACTTATCAGTGTCAAATGTGAAACTCCACCCAGGAAACGAAAAGCTTCCTATTGTTTCTCCCCTCTCCACAGCCTGCTGGCTACTATCGGGAAAAGTGGCGTCACTCCACCCTTTTTCCATGAGAACGGTTTCCATTTGCCCCTTTTACTATGTTCAGCCTTGGAGCTACAGTGGAAGAGGAGGAACAGGAAAAAGAAGCCTCTGCTGGGTTCTCTTCCCCCTCGTCTCTCCCATACGGTTTTCCTGGGAATATTTCTAGTGGCAGCCCACACTGCTACCCTTGATTTTGATCATGCAGAAGTAACATGAAATTCGCATGACTCTTGTCAGTTTTCCAGCCGCACAAGTTTTGCAAAAACATCAATTAAAACAATGAGAACTTTAACCTAGCAAAGCTATAAAAAAATTACACATAGCAGACCTCTTGGAAGAGTTTGATTGTAAATGAAACTGGTGCACAGCTATTTTCAAAAAAGCTTTTAGTTAAAAAAATAAAAATGACGACAGCGCTGAAGATTTCTGGCACCTTACCTCCTCCTAAGCTGCCAGTTAAAAAAAAAAAATTAATTGATCCAAGTAAAAGGAAGTAATAAAAAGTTACTATCAATCACAGGAAAATACCTGACCTGCCATGAACAAAGTGTTACTAAGGTGTGAGAGTAAGTTTAAGTGATTTTGAAAGTCAATAGTGGAATCCAGTGTCATAATTCAAGGTGTGCTACATACTAGAAATTGTAACTTGAATGCTTAAGTTGTAAGGAGCCATGGCTCCTTACATGATTCTTTCCAGCCGCCTGTTTTCTAATGGCCCTTTCTCTGCGGCCCATTTTTCCCTGTCCCACCCTACCATGGCATCCCAATAGCGAAGCTCAGTTAAAATGCAAGTAGAACAAGTCAATTAAACTGAAACTCAGGAAACTCTCAAATACTGTGTAGGAAAATTGAAAACAAGCCCATACAAGTGAGACAGTATAACAATAACAGACTAAATACAGATACCCCCCCCAAATGATTAGTAATCGCTTATTAATGATCATGTTAGACAGCTGCAGGGAAAGTGCCTTTGTACCATAATTTGATGAAGACCCAACTAGAAAGAAATGAAACAATCAAAAATTACGTTTGCTAGTATCAAATCAGGCCGAGTACACACCACGCACATGGGGATAAGATACTACTCTAGGAAGCAGGCTTTCTGACACCAGCACACTTAAGATCTAAATTACCATGGACTAGGGAACGGAAAAATGCAGAACCGCATGAAAGGAAGGCAAACCCTGCTTACAAAATAGCAGTGAGTCAGCTCCTGAGGACTCGTCTATGACTGCGCTGAAAACAAGATGCACATTCCTTATGTGCCCTCCGGTTGTGCAGAATGAAAACAAGTCCATCCCCTAAATACACTTTTAATATGGTAGATGATATTCCAAAAAAGGTATCAAGAAACATCAGTAACACTGTTTAACCCATTCAAACTTCAGAAAACACTTTCAACCAGTGCTGATCCACATAGCCTTTTAACCCTATACACATCTATCCACGTTTGGTGCATTTAATAAGCAAGAAACACTCATATCCCTGGCCTCAGATCAATCGGAAACAGTTTATCTTGGGGATACCTCCAACTCTAAAAGGTCATTGAGTTATTTTTAAGAGAATCTCTTTCTAAAATGCCATGACCCTTTAGCCTGCCTAGTTCCATCATCTGTGATCAGACTATCCAGAAAGCCAAGGATAAGTTCCAAGGCCTTTTGTGACAAGCTGTGAAACTCAGCCATTTAATATTATACAGAACACTAAGAAACATGGCTACTCCAAGCATTTATTTGGAGAACACAACTACATTTGTCCTCGTTCAAAAATCAAAGATAGCTGTCAGGTTTTCATAACTGGTCTCCCCCTTAGCAAGTGCCCTTGGCTGCAAGCAGCTCTCTCCTTGACCACATTATAGATCATTTTGTTGTTTTTTAGGGACTATCCGAGGGCTTTCCGGTCTTCTGCTCTTTTTTGTTGTTTTCAGATGTTATTAGTGACTGCGACTTTTCCTGGTATATTGACTATTTCTGGGGAAAAAAAAATTATATATACATGCTCAAAGAATTACTGCAGCACACATGCAGGAAAAAATAGGTCAAATAAGTCAGCTCTATCAATATTACTTTGCTGACAAGTATTAAAACAAGGTGCCGGCCACTGAATATCATGCCAGCATACATTGAATGGAAGCACCCTGACCAACCCCTCTCAAAAAAACAGAAACCCTTGAAACTGGCTCATTTCAGGGAAAGGATTAAAGGTTGTTTTTTCAGGTGTTGTTCTTGCACACCGAATCCCTCTGTCAGACATTGCAGTTTATCATTGCTAAACACTTATATTGCAGAAGTACCTAGAGGCCTCAAGTAGGTCAGGGCCTCAGCATGCAAGGTACAGAATATATGCATAATACTTGACAGCCCTTGCCTCATCATATTTTTCTATTTCAAGTGTTTGTCTTCCCACTAACACAGCTATGTGAGCAACCCACGCAAGCAAAAGAAACGCAATGACACTGCAGAAAAACCCCATCCGAGTTCTACCAACGATGTATGTAAGTGCTATCTGACACACACGGAAAACAGAAGTAACTCTACCCCTCATTAGGATATTACATATAAGGATCTAGCTAAATGTCAAAGCAAAGCAGGTTTGGGGCTTTTTAGGCTGGCATAACTCCAGCTATTGTAACAAAGACAGAAGTGGCTGTTGAAATAAGCTTTGGTAAATGTTTATGGATGAGACATCCAATTCTCATTTTCCCATCCCCTACAACCTAGACATACCCTTTTAGTGAAAGAGTTTCTCAGTTATTGCCTTCAGATTGAACCCTGGTTGAGACAGAGCAGGGGTGCAAAATCAAAACAAACAAGAAAATTTACATGAGCTGTAGGGAAAGTACAGACAGAGTGCTAAAAGACATGTTCACCTATCTTAAATTAGCTGCATTGAAGATGGACAAATATGCCATAAATCTGAAATGATGCTTAACAAGATGATGGAGTTCTTGGCAACCTGATTATTTTACCAAGCTGACAGCCAGTTATCCCAGATTGTCTCAGTTTAAATACACGTGCCAGGACAGCACAATCCAGAGGAGGAGCGGACCAATACATTCCCATAACATTACCCATGTTTTTTGCTCCACGCTGCTGTCCCTTCTAATACCTCCCTGCTCCACCACCACCCACCTCTGCCTTCCCAAACACTCATCAACATCCTGCAGAGCTTCCCCACAGCTCCCCATCCCGTTCCCTCAGCTGAAAAGGAAATACTGGCATTGCTGTGGATCTTGACTGCAAGTTACCACCAACCAGCTGCTGCCCAGGGACTCGGGAGTACACAGACTTGGGAAAAAAACAGCCACTCATCAGCCAAGAGGTGGTAACTTCACTCTAGCTCTATCACAGCCCATTGCTTCTTGCACCTAAAGAAAATCCCATGCAACACCCGTTTCCACAGCCCTCCCCATCTCCCCCATGCCACAGGAATATCCGCTGCCCCAGCCTCCAGCAGCACTAACAACATCCCAGACCAGCGTCATGGCAGGCAGCGAGTCACCATGCGGCACGACCTGCCAAAAAGGCAAGGCATGCGGGACTGCCAGATCCAGTTGCAAACTACGGCTGGACCCCAGACTGTAGCTGTGGTGCAAGCAACAATCTGGGGTTCTTTTGGGTGGTGGTGGTGGTTGAGCTTTGCCTCTAAAGCCCCAAACCACCATGCTTCCTCCATAGAAAAGATTGAAAAAAAAAAAAAAAACTTGGGCAGTGTTCTCCTTAACTACCACAGGACTTCAAAACAACACATGGCGGGGCGCGGGGGCGGAGGGCAGGGGCTGTCTGGTGTTTTCCTTTTTTACAAAATTTCTTTTCGTGCAATTTTTTTTTTCCCCCTAACATTTCAAACATCAGTAATGTTAACAATCATTAAGTTCCTTACATAATTACTTGAACTGCCCATAAAAATTGTTTTGCAGCCTGCCTGGAAAAACATTTTACTTCAAAAGGTAGCAGATTCAGTTTATGAGCAGAAAAATCACATTTTTTTGCCCAGCTCCTGCAGAACATAAGCGTTAAGGGAATGGGAAAGAGACTGATGCCTTATTGATCAAATCAATTCTAATTATGCATAGAAAACTTTTCCACAGCTTCCAATAATACACTGAGCAAGACCTACTTCATGAAATGCAAAGTCTGATAATTGGAAAGTTTGGAAGTTTATTGCTCAGCAACAAAGGCCACGATTTTATATACCAAATCACTGGAGGCAGTGGAATGTTATAATTGCAAGCAAACTCTAGCACTTGAAATAATAAATATAAATAGAGAAATGTATTATTTATTTAAATTTAAAATTTTTCTAGAAGAGGCCCATAAAAAGCTGTGGACAGAGTAACACAATATTACAGTTAAACCACAGCAGCACTACAATAATTGGGCAACAAAGAGCTGTTTGTTCATTTTTTCCCTTGCAAATCTCTCTCCCCCCCCCAGTCTTTACTATCTACGGCGCCAGGCAATAATGTCACCAACTTCTTACGGTATGTCCTTTTCACTACCAAGAGGTACAAATACAGCATTACTAGACAGCAGGTTAGTCCCACCTACACAAGGAAAACCAGGTCTTGGAAAGGCCGACTTTTCCCCACCCCAGCCCAATCCCTTCTGTGGTTCTTTATTATTGGAAGTGTTTCACCTGCCTGTGAAACTAAATCAGGTATGGACAAGGATGGGCATACCTTACCCTTTGATGCTGAACCTCACTATGCTGATTTGGTGCTCCAGTGTTCACAGCCAGCCTCTAAGAGAACAAGAGAACAAGCACACTGTGACGGTGCTCCCTTATTCAAGACAGCATCACCTACCGAAGACAAGGCACGGCGCTTGAGGGAGCGACCACGTGTTGAGAATCTCTTCCCATCTATCCAACACGCACCTCCTAAGATTCCAGTCGAGAGCTGAGAGCAGGTGAATATTTCAAAACAATATCATATTGTGTCAAAACACGTAGCTAAGATCACTGCAGCCTACTGGATTTGGTACACATCCAGTAGCAAACAGGTCTATACACAAGAAAACATGCAACACGACGTTACTCCACTGAAGGTTTAAAGAGAGCGCTGCTGCGTTGTGACCTTGCTCAGATCTCCCTCTGCTACAGCAAGTTTGCTGACAAGCGCCCGTGAGCGCCGCCGCCTCCCTCCCCCCCGCTCAGCCGGTATCGCCGGCGGCGGCCGGGCCCCGGCTCGCAGGAGGACAAGCTGGCTGGAAGCAGCTCAGCTCGCAGACGCGTGGCTGCGGGGACTGGCTTTTGCCATCAGTAACGGACAAATCTCCCGCCTAGGCAAAGAAATACGGGAGCAAAGAGAGTGGAAAAACCACCGAAGTAGGGCTGTTTTCCAGTTTCTGTATCTAACGTTAACGTTGAAAATTCTGCTGGGAGGGCAGGAGAAAAGAAAAGATAACCTGACACGAAAATTGTAACTTTGGAGCGAGGTACACAAAAGCCCTTTTCATTGCAAAGAAGTAGTCAAAGTAACATCTATATCTATACCTAAGGAAAAATTTATTTCTGCCTTGAGGCAGCCTTGGCAATAACATTGTTGCAAGCAAAAAAACCAGTTTATCAGTTTGGGGGGAATTTAAATCCATTTAATTTATTTGTCAATTAAGAAACTTCCAATTACTGCTTCTGGTATTGAAACACACGCACACAGGGGAAACAGCCCTTGCTTTCCAGTCCCCTCGCCGTACCCGGTCCCGGCAGGGAGGCGACGGGGCCGGCAGGCGGTGCTTCCTCCACCGGCCACGGCCCCTGCAGGGCCTGCTGGCCCCCCTCGGGCACGCAGCCGTCCCTTCTGCCGGCTGGGGAGCTGCCTGGAACCGGCCATGACCGGCGCAGGGCAGCCCTGCCCTCCTCCCCCAGCCCTCGCTGCCAACGCCGTGCCAACCATGGCCGATGCCAACATCGATATCACTCGATATGTGAGCGGGCAGACCTGCAGGGAGCCCCGATAACATGGCAGGAGCATAGCTCAGTTTTAAGTTAGAAGTTGATCCGTAGGCAAACGTCCAGGAAAGTCTGCCATTTGCAACACATCTGGAACCAGCACACCCTCCCCCGGAGGCTGAGGGACACTTTGAAACACATAGCTCTTCAGGACATCCACCTTTTGTCTGCCCTTTGGTAGCTGTTGTCAAAAATTGATACCGATTTTGTCAAAAATTCATTTTATTTTCATAAGCGAGCTGCTCCTGGTCTCACCCTCCGCCTCTGCCACAAGCCCGCACAGCACAAACACAAGAAAAACAAAGGACCCTCGGCACAAGCTACACCTGGCTCTCATTCCATGAACAGATCAGAGCAAGCTGACAGGTTACCTCCTAACATTAAGTTTGGTATCAACACATTTTTGTAATTAACTCACGGAGCAAGCTGATGCATAGCAAGTAAATCCGTCAGATTCGCCTGCCTCTGGAGAACAAACGCTGCCTTACACCGCACAGAGGAGCTACACGCCGAAACGCCAGTAGAGCAGGACGCAAGAAATGAAAGAAAATAACCAAGAAAATCCACCCTTCCTTGGGTCCCTTAATTCTTACTTCAAGAAGAAGGTCGGCATTGCCACTAATTATGTGCATATAGTAAAGAAATAGATTATACAGACAAGTTATTCTTAAAACAAATCAAAAGCACATCAGTGAAACGTGATCTAAAATAAACCAGCTATGTTTGAGGATATCACCATTTCCCCTACCGCTTCAAGATTCTGCAGCTGCAGAAATTACTCTAAAAAAATTCAAAAGAGCTTAAAGCTTATGCTCCCACGAAAGAGGTTTCTAGACACAAATATATTATATATATACATACATCACAGTAACCAGACCAGAACCCTTGCACAGGAAAGCTCCTAGCCACACTTTAACATTTTGCTGATTTAGCTGTATCAGCCAAGATGATTTTTTTCCTTGCTTCCCAACTATGCCAGCAAAAACCTTACTGCAGCAGCCTTTCTAGTGGCTGCGAAATTTTTCTGCCTGCATAAACTGTTCCTTTCATAGCACCCGATTTAAGGAGCACCAGCAAAAAAATCTCCTCTCATAGCCGTAGGGGCACCTCAGGAGGAAATGGCAAGACCGGGTAACGAAGGCATGCACGCGGGAGGGGTGAAGGCAAAGGAGAGCATTGCATCAGTCTAGCTTACGTCCACAGAAAAAGGGAGGAAGCAGTAACTGCCACCATGCCGGGTTTGTGCCAGCAGAAACTAAACTGCAAAGTCACAATCCTACTACAAGAAGTAACAGCAGTAAATTCTGCACACAGGTCAAACTGACCAACTTTACGTTGACAAACGTGGCATTTCGCTTTGTATTTGAATTTTTGTGTCATGTTTTGTGTGTAATGTATAATCTTGAGAAACAGACCACCTGAAAACATAAGTGCAAGCCATTCCATTTATGTCAATAGATAAGAATCCTATCCCCCCCCCCAAGAGATGATTAAGTGTCAGTTGGGTTAACTGTTTCACTACTGATAAGATACATATCACCATTTCTTTGCTAAAACCTATCTCACAACTCCAAACCATCTGTCAAAGACTCTTATGGGTGAAACCATCCATGTGTTTCCCCGTCCAGGAGTAAAGAACCTGTCACTCTTCCTAATGAGCATCCTTACAATGCAGACTCATCCTAGCTACATGAAAAGTACTCAATATTAAGAATAGAGAAGTGTGGGTTAGAAAACAACAAAAAAGTTTACGACAGAATTCAGTACAGTTATAAAGACTGCCCTGTCTGTGTTTCTACTCAATATAAATCTTCTCTGCCCCCCTTTTTTTTAAACCCAGATCTGCTGCAGGTTATCCAGCCTGCCACATCACATCAGTGCAGAAACCAGTAAGGCCTGGCTGCAGAATTTAGGTCAGCTTGTCTGTGGAGTACATAAGGTCTTACACACAGCAATGAATTTCCTAGTAATGCTTCAATAATCCCTCTTCATCCTGCTACACAGCTATTTTACTAGTAGCTGCTAGCTCTCCTCCAACTCCCCAACAAAGACTCTCCACAGGAGGGATGTTTGCAGGCAAATGAGCCGCTATCCCTTCCTTGGGAAGCAGGAAGCTGGTTGTTGAATCAAATAAATGCTGATTCTTATTTCCCAAGACAAAAAAGTGAAGGACTCCCAATGCATGCTAGAAAAGGACTTCCCTTTTTTAACAACACAAGGAAAGATAAAATTAGACAGAGCTGGAAATTACCCCTAGAACATTAGGAATAATTTTCTTAACAGATCATCTGAACAAAACCCCACTGTTTCTACCTGGGTCAATAAATGAAAAATAACATCAAAATGTGAGTAAAATTCATGCAGTCTAAGGGACAGTTGCTGGTATTTCTGGAGAGAAAGCATCATTCCAGGTGAAAAACACTGTGCCTCTTCAAAGAATGCTTCCCCTTAGAAGTGAATTGCGGGCCACTGCCATCCCAAGCATTGTATGAGCACACGTAAGTAGTAGCCCTGGATTTAAGGAATCTCTAGTGGTGCATAAAAATATGCAAAGTCTTTTCAGAACACGGTCCTTGGACCAGGAGTTTCACATAAACTGGCAAGTACAGTTAGGTAAGAAAAAAAATAAATCAAATACAATAAACCAAAACCTTCAACTTCTCTGACTGTCTTCATACAACAAGACGAACCTCAGTCGTCTTAAGTATGACAATTTGAAAGATGCGAATGCAAGAATAAATACCAGTTTCCAGGAACGGTTACGGGAATCTCAGCAAATAAAAACACAGCTAGCAAGCTGACAGTTGGTTTTGTCTTAAAACCCATCAGTCTGCTACCTTTCTGTGCTCTATGGTTGCCACATAACATTGTGCTCCTCGAAAGCTGGCACTTACATCTCCCTATGAGGACAAAGAATAAAACTAAGGAAAAACTCTTTCCTCAAGACATCAAATTGCTCTTCAACATTCAAACGTTTGTTAAGAGTATTCCTAGTCCATTCTTTCCCTCCCAGATGGAGCCTGGATACAGGTATTGGCAAACACTGAGCTGTACTGCACATTAGATGTGTAAACCAAATACCCCCGAAAACGCAAAGTTGCATTTGTTTATGTTTAATTCAGCTCAGCATCAGACAGCTTTTCCCATTCCCCACCAGTACCTGATCAGGCTGTGCTCCTCCTCCTTCCTCCTCCGGCTTCAGCTGGGCTGAGCACTGGCTCCAGGAGGCTCTGGTGACAGGAATACCAAGCCAGGAGCTGATGGTCACTTTCTCATTTTGACAAGTGCCACAGGCTCTTCCTGTATAAAAACAAACTGCTGTGAATCAAAGTGGCCGAATAAAGCATTGACACTAGCGGGGTGTCAGAGAAATGCTGCTCTGCAACACCGAAGCGGAACGTCAGTCATCAGTGCCTGATCTCTGGGGAAGGCTGAGCACACCCTTGTTTTAATAACTTCAGAAATACTCTGAATGAGTTGTCCTACTCTTGAAGAGCGGAGATCCCTCCAACTAGCAATTTGCCATTTCCCACATATTTTCTTAAACATATTGGCTCATCCAAACTTAACCAAGACCACTGCTATTTCTATGCCGCCGATTCCCTACATCACCACAAAAGCCAGACCGGGCCCCAATGACGTGGTAGCCGCACACTGCGTATGCTCCATGCGACCGCTTTGACCACACTGGGTTACATACTGCATTACAGCAGTATGCCAGGCAAGCAGCCCACCTTGAGTCAATGAGCTGCCTGGAAAACCTCTGGAAAACACCTCTATCCCCAGGACGAACAAAATGGAGAAGAAACAGGAGTCTCCTCCCTCCTCCTTTAGCCCAACACTTCCACCAGCCAAGACCCCAGCACAGCTGCCTTCACCTCCAGTGACTCAGAGGCTCCAGGGCAGAGCAGAGCCCACAGATGGAAAGCAACGACTCAGCAAAACAAACAGCCAGACTCCAGCAGGTAATTCATGAGTATTTATTTTAGTTTGCTGCTTATTAAGTATGCCTCGTTATAAATCAAGTATTTTACAGTAATTGCCTAATCAACAAACACCGAGAAAGCCACTATGTAGACCGATGCTGCTTCATAACCGAAACAAGTCCCCTAGCAACAGGCACGACTCTACACGACTCTCCGTGCGCAGCAGGCTGGCCGCCGCCGCCTCGCAGCCCTTCTCGTGCCTCTCCTGCCCTGGCTGCGCCCCAAGCAGCGCTGCTGCGTGCCCGAGCCCTTCCCCAGCACTGCCGACCGCTGCACACTGCTGCAGGGTGCAAACGCCCGCGCAGCAGGGCGCTCACTGCAAGGCTGGCGAGCCCCAGCCCAGCGGGCAGCAGCACCTCGCCAGGAAGGAAGGCAGCCCCCCAGCATGGGGAAGGCCCCGCAGCCAGGGCTCAAAGGCAGGGACAACCGGCTGCATCCCCTGCTTCAGCCACCAGCCCATTCTTTCCACATTGACGACGGCTGCAGCGGAGAGCTGCTCTGCCATAAGGGTCTGTGCCCAGTGCCAAGCACAGTGCACTCATCCACCTGAGCCGCTCCCAAGCCACTGCAGGGGAAAAAAAACCCCAAACCAACACACACACACACACACTTCCCTCTTAATTTATTTTCTGAGGCCTTTTCAGGGTTGGCACCTGGTGGCACTCAGAAGCCCACAGGAACAAGCCCTGTCTCCTGCTTTCCACTGAGAGCATTTCAAAGGTCAGCAGGAACCTGCTGCTCCAGGTTTCTTCTTAGCGGTAGAGACCCAGGATAAGGACATGGGGAAGACACTGCCAAATACGCAAATAAAATACACATCTTAAAGAATTTCCTCCTTCAAAGTGTTTGGGGTGGTCAAGTGGTCTCGGGAGAACTAAATCCCTTTGCAGCACACATCACCGGAATTGGAGGTTTTGGAGACAGTTGTTTTTTAAATACAGGGAGGAAAAAAAGCTCTGACAAAAGTCTACTGCAAGCAGGATTCAGAACAGACCTTTGGATCGTACTTGAGCTCTGACAGAAAACACTCTCACAGCCACAGGGCCGTTCACCTTGGCTGTTTCTGTAACCTTTTTTCACCAGGTCAGAGACCCACGTAAGAAGGGCCTAAGCAGAGCCCCCCATGCTCTCCAACACCTCCTCGGCAGCCACCCCAAAGGCAACAAACAGTTTTTGAAAACAGAAGGGAGAGGCAGTTCCCATCTCTTCCCATCAAAGTAAGAGGGCTGCGTTTTTTGAAAATGCATCAACCTTTAAGGAAAGTTGTCAAGAGAGGCCAAACACCTCCATCACCACACCTGGTAAGGCATGGAAGAACAGGACAGCTTGTCTTCAAGAGCTCCATCACTATCTGAAAGACTGCTGAGGTCCACCACCAGCACCCTCCCTTTCCCAGGACAGACTTGAGCACAGTAGTTGGAATATACCTAGAGGAGAGGTAGAGGGAAACAAATGAAAAAACACACTTATAAGATTTTGGTTTTGGCTTCTAAAAAAGATACTAAAGCAGAAATTCTTATCTAAATCTTATCAGTACATAAGTAGATGCTTAAGCAGAGCCAAGACCAGTGAAGGAATCTTCCCCGCAGTTTTTGCCACAGAAACCCTCCTGGATTTTGTTCCAAATCCCGTTGGAATAATTCACTCTTTATGCTTCCTCCCTCAGCTCCCCCTCCCATTTTTGAAGTGACAACCTCAATTTATTAAAACAAAGCAACGTCTTTCTTACAGAAACATCTTCTCTGATACAAGAATACACACCCACTCTCACAGAGTCAGTATGTCGGACAGTGGGTATGAAGGAGATTAAATAAGGAGCACATGTACCATTATAACCTAGTCCCCTCCGGCACTCATTCCCTTTAATCCTTCTCTTTCTGGCCCCTTCAGCATAGGGAAAGACTTACATCCCATTTACACTGGGGTGTGGGCATCACCCAGTGCCAATTTTATCTGAATCACAGCCAGGCACTTGGCACTTCAGGCATAACACGTGCAATCTCCAAATGCCACGTCCTATATACTGTAGCCTATATGTGGCTGCCTTCATTAGTACAGTCACTTGATCAAACATCTTTTCCACTAAGGAAAACATTATTTCTGTTGCCCTTAGCAGGGGTCGCATTTAACAGGGAAACAATCACAGCTAACAGAGTGAAAGAAATCAGATGATGCACTTACAGAGCAAATTACTGTGAATTCTTTAAAGAAAGGAGAAGGAGGGAAATCAGAGTATTTTGGAGAAGTAGAAGAGATCTTGGAAAAAAACTCAGCTAATAAAGTAAGTGAAGCAGTTCCAGTCATTAGAGATTTAATTTCAGCAGAACTGAATAATTCTCAGTTCTAGATGTATCTCCAAGTACGCAGCCAGCAGCAGATACTTGACAGTCACTTTGGTTAAAATGCCATCTTCCTCCCCTGTTGCTGCATAAGAAAAACAACAAACCACCACACAGGAAAAATGTCATGCCATCAAGAGAGAAGAAAAACCCCAAACTAGCACAGAAACCTACTGTAGAAGTATTGTCAAAAGCAGCATGTAACCTAACCAGATAAATACCAGATTTTGTTGCTATCTCTGAGTGAGGTTTCGCAATCAGCTTAAGCTGATTTGTGGCCACCCTGCTGCTTAAGAGAGCAGTCGCCCCCGGACACACTCCCACCCTCTCCCCTGGTGTGTGCCCGGGAGAAGCGTCCTGCCCCACCAAGGCAGAGGCGGGTGGGCAGGAAGGCAGGACTTCCCCTTTCAACAGCAGTGTGACCTCAAATTTGCTCCAGCTGGTCTTGAAACCACATTCCCTTTGGAAAGCACCTTAGGCATTGCTCCTACTCCATGGGAGCCTACAGGATCCCACTGCCGCTCCCTGCGGAGTTCATTGTCCATACTAGGGCCTCGCTGCAGCTTTTCACATGCCACCCAACACCCCCTTTATTTCCTCCCTGTAATTCTTTCCTTCTCTTTGCGGCCACCTCCTCTCCATGAGCCCGGGGCTGTGTGCAAAAC
Organism: Calonectris borealis; assembly: GCF_964195595.1. Classification (NCBI taxonomy): domain Eukaryota; kingdom Metazoa; phylum Chordata; class Aves; order Procellariiformes; family Procellariidae; genus Calonectris; species Calonectris borealis. The sequence goes on along the minus strand of NC_134319.1, from coordinate 18,367,520 downwards.
TCTCCCTGCTTCCTCTCTTCTGTTGCAGAAGGCAGGAATATAACCAAGTCATTAACAAATCAAACCTTGCTGGGCAAGCAGGCAAAATTTCCCAGTGCTACAGGTAACCCGTTGTTTGATGCACAGGCAATAAGAGAGGGGGCTGCTGCTGGTAGCTCTGGTATTACGTTGGTTAGCAGATAGCAAGCCAGATCTAAGACCTTACAAGTTCAGACAGCAAGCGGGAAAATAATCAGACACTGAAGAAGCCTTAACATGGCTGGGGTGACAGAACGCAGCAGCATCAGAGCGCGGAGGGCCGCCGTCCTCTCTTCATTCACAAACGAAACAGCTGTGCTTCTCGCACTGACCAGCTGCATACTGGTTGTGACCAGGCTGCTCTGGGCTGCTGTGCACATGGACAGACTGCCATTTTACAACACAAATTAGGCAGGTGCAAAACTATTCAGCCAAAACCAGGCTTGTACCAATTCACCCTGTAAGTGTATAGGTGCCCGTTACATTTGCTGTAATGAATACCTACGTCCACACAGGGGTCTGTATTACTTTGCAACATGCTTTCAAGCTGAGGGCAAACTGGGAGAACTCGGCCATTCAGCTGTGAGCACGAAAGCCCTGTTTCTGGAGATGAGACTCCCCCCGTCAAATGAACAGAATTCATACACTTTCCACATGGAGAACAGTGCATACAACTTTATGCTTTAAGACTTCCTTTTATATTTACTCACACTTTCCTCAACAATTTTGTTATCTCCTTTCCTTTGCCACACTGTTACTATTTTCTTTTGTATTTTTGCATGCCTCTCATGTTTTTATTTTCTGGCTTTACTACATGCTTTACTATTTTTGTTCCCCTGTAACTCTGGCCCCAGCAGTTTCTTTCTCTAAAATCTGTTTTGGTTAAACTGATTGATGCTAATAAGGACACTTTTAAATTCACCTTTCAATCTAGGTACATCCTAAATCAAATTACACTAAAAATAAACAAAGCGTAACCACAAATTTTAACCACTGGAAATAAGAGTCTTGTCCAAACCACTGCATTTTTCATTTTCCTGATTTATTATTAGTACAATTCCGTCTCATTCTCAGTCCACTCTTTTTTCCAAGAACCACTCTTCTCCCATTATTCTCCTGTTAGACGCTTTCTTACCGGCTTTCCATCAGGGCACTAGCACTGACCAAACTCACAATTTCTGCAGCACCAACGAGCATTTGTGTATCTGTATTCGTCCACTTCCTTGTTTCAGGAGCCAACAGATTTGTCGTCAGAGGGATGGGAAAGGAGAGGAGCAAAACTATCAAGCCAGTCTTCCCTTTATGTCTGCTAACAATGCCTTACTTTAAAAAACTCAAGTGCATGAAAAATTTCATTTCTCTTTTGTCAGTTCCTCTGCTAAGCTAGGTAGTTTAGGCTTTATTTCTTAATTTAATTAGACAGAAAGCAAGTACATGAAAGTTTCTGGATGGCAGCCATTGAGAGGAACCCTGTATGTAGACTTCTCAGTTTGTATTTTTAAACACCAGTCAGATTAAGTGTGAAGTCTGGATCTTCCGTGCATCTTTGATGAAGGCAATTGCTAATGCATGTGGAAAGTGTTTGTAATCATAGCGGTGCTTGAAAACAAAGCAAGCTAGTGCACTACTTTTCACACTTCTCACTCAAGTTTTAATGCAGAGACTGTCAGACCAAAGTAATTCCTATCCTCCCTTTCCACGATCTGTACACAAAGCACTATGTACCAATATGCAAGATGGACTTGTTTTAATCGTTCAATGACATTTGCATTGGTTTAGTGGACAAATTTATACTGAACAATCCAAATGACATCAGCTTAACAATGTGTTCCTCTGTGCAGGCCTGCAAAGGCAACAAAATGTCTATTGCATAATACTTCTGTATAAAATATTAATATTCACAGAGGAAGCTTTTGAACTGAAAGGTTATTTTCAATGATTAGCAAATCAGTGTTGTACAAGCTTGGTTTTTTCATCAGTGTATTTGAGATAAACAAACTATACTTTTTGTTGACAAAATATGACAAAATCAACTTTGTATGTGCACACATCAAGGAATATGAAAGATTTCCCTGGGGTTACCAGCTTTTCTTTTGACCTTAAAGTATTGCAAGATTACAGAACTGCCTCCATCTCTAGCACACACAGCTTCAGCAAGCCCGCACTAGGGCTATTCCAGGCATGGGTGTTCTTTATACAAGTTCTCACACCAGCTGAAAGTGTCTAAGTTTCCTTTCCTTCCTATCCTGCAATGGCTCAAGAACAGATATTCAGATGTCATATTCATATACACATCCTATGCACTTGTTTTCTCCTTAGAGCTATAATCCCAAGTTGGAAAATCACTGCAGCAAGAATAAAGTGCTTCAAACAAAGTCCACCCAAAAAACCAACACTGCTTTTAGCAGGCATGTTGGTATCTGTGGCATTGGCCAGACTTGAAAACACTAGAGGTGCGGCAGCCCTGGCTTCTGTAGAACCCAAGGGCAATCAGGAACACCTTTTATAGAGAAAGTTATCTCAGTGCTGACTTGTAAAGAATGAAGTCCAAGGGAGGAAAAAAAAAACCAGCCCTGCATCTTGGCTGTGGCTTTGTAGCCATTAGGTTGTTTGTAGCCATTAGGTTGCATGGGGGTGGCTAGGAGCCTGCCTCGTTACTTCATCGCAAGGGCTATAAAGAGCTTCGTGTTCGTTTTCTTCCTTTCTGTGTGTATCTTTACGTAATGAATCTAGGGAAGGGGTCCATCTAGAGCATCGCTGGTCTCCAGCAGATGCTCCAGGACACTGTTTGCTGTAGGTCTCATCATATTTACCACCTCCATGTAAGTGTCACAAATAAGACACCTAAAACACCAACAGAGACCTGTATTTAGGTGGCCCCACCCATGGCCTCGACCTACAGGGGAAATCATCAGGAGATGTGACTCAGACAGAAAAATTCTGAGGAAGGGAATAGAGAGCGATTTTAAATCTCCAGTTTGGGAATTGTGCATTTTTTTCAAATTTAAATGCACAGCAAACAGTTTGAAGAGATGTTTGATAGGAAAAGGTAGCCACAGCATTTAATTATCTGTTATGCCCACCCCTTGGGTCTGAGAAACCTTGCACTGCATTTTCCTCCTGGTCTTCAAAGGAGACTTTCATAAGACAGAACACCTGAGATACCTAACTTTTAACAAAAAGACCATATACAGAGAGGGTTTTTTTTTTTTTTTTTTTTTTTTTAAACACTGACAAGGAGCAAGGCAGGTCACAAGAACCAGACCATTTCTTTTTCTATTGATCACACAATACAAAATGCAGGACCATGGTGAATAAAGGTGATTGCTATCTTCACCCACTGCTGGCTGCCACATGATTTCAGCCTTTTCTGCTTCTTCATCAGAGTTACCTTCACCAAGAAAAGGGTCTCTGAAAATGAAAAATCTGAGCAACAAATAACTTTCCTCCTCCCCTAAGGGTGGCTGTATTTTACACCATGATTGTTTCTGAAGTCTTGAATATCACAACTACTTCAGTCTTAGAACAAATCACTTCTAAGGAAAGAGCTCAAGTGGAAAGAAGGAAAATTACAGGTAGCATCACTTTTAAGACTACCTGAACAACGTGTTTTCATATCCTGATTTACACTTGAGGAGGAGGAAGAAGAAAAAGGAAGGTATTTCTTTTAAAACAGTGCCAACAAACAGGTCCTTGGTGCAGCCATACTCTCTTCCCATATTACTGCTTGCATCCAAGTGTTGGGCAAAAGTGGCATTTTGCTGGCTTGATTCCAAGAAAACAAGCTTCCTCCTTCCAAAGATACCTCCTTGAACACTCTGGCAGCTGCTACATGAAGGTCTTTGAGCTGCTTTTCCTATCCATTTCCTGAAGTGGGACAGGAACCTGTTCTTGCAAGACTGGAAGAATACAGCTGAAGAGAATATAGAAATAAATGAAAAGAGCTTCAATTCTTTTAATTAAAGAAATCTGTGGTGAGAGAAAGATTGAAGCAGTGTCAGTTAGAATTAATGATGTGGAACTGAGTATTACTGATGGTATTTGAAAGCGCCAACTTGACTTGTGATGCACTTTCCTTTTTAACATGCCAAAACCCAAGATGATTCTCAAGAAGTTAAACACTAGAAATACTGGCTTTGTTCTTTCCTAAATTTGTTTGGAATCTCTGAGGGGAAAAATTGTTCGGCAAGCAATCAGTACCTATTCTTTGTTATATGGTTAAAAGAAAATTGCACTCAATTTGCTTAGACCAAAAGATCTTGAGCCAAACCCATCCCCAACGCAAGCAAGTCAAACTTTGAAAAAACGTAGCTCAAAGTGTTCTCAAGGTAAGAGGTACAGAATAGCTTTGAAACACTAATTACAATTGCTTTTACAAATATAATGCTGGTAGCTGCTAGAAAACTGTATTTCACAAACATCCTTCTCCGTATTTCAGCCCTTGTCTGGCAAATACTTACAAGTGTAGGCCCACAGCACCTCAACATCACAGCCAAGAATAAACACTTTCAAGATCAAGCACCTTTACTGTGACCCCAGAGAGCCTAATGCATGCGTGCATACTCAGGAGACTACACATGTGTGGAAAATTAGTCATGTGCACAAGTCTTTGCATGGTGAAGTCCACAGACTTTTCACTGCTTGTTGTAAAAAAATGTTTAAAATGTCAGTTATGCAAAAGCACAGACAAGTCTTTATCTAAATGTAAGGTTTCTGGGGAAAATTATTTCCATTTTTCTTAACACATCAATAGCTTTTTTTTTTTTGCTAGGATATAATCTTTCCACTGCCAAGAGACAATAAATGAATAAATAAAATAAAATAGAAAGAAAGGGGAAAAAAACAAAAGGAGAACTGTGTAGTTTCATTTCAATGCCAGCAAGAAATGGAGAAACTTAAACAGCAGAAATTGAAATAACATGTTCTGTTCTTTCCACTTTATACAGTAATATTTGATAATTTACTGCTAATTGTGTTTTATGAATATTTAGGGATCTACAGCAATTTTATGAATTAATTGGAAGATACAGATTGCTTTTTTGAAAAGAAATTAAAAACCTTCAGAGTTCATTATTTGGTAAAATACTAACTCTGGAACTCCCTTTTGTTTGCATCCAGTTGAGAAACTAGTTTAGTGGGCTCCCCCATTACATCATTGGTGACTTAAGCTACTTCTCAGTAAAACAGCCATCACGAGCCCCACACTGACCAAATGCTTTAAGCCTCAGGACACTAATTCATCCTCAGTGATCACAGTGTCCATGTACCTGTCCCAAAACTCCCCTCTGGCTCTCAGAGGTGCAGGAGAAAGCAAAGGGAGACCCTGGGCTGCGGCGCTGAGTCAGCACTCTGCCTGCGAGACACCCCAAGCCAGCCCCCCGGTACGCAGCAAAAGGAGGAACTGACACAGCAGCTGGTGCCATCAGAGAACACAAGGGGGAAAAGAAACTCAGCCAGTGGTACAGGATCTGATTCAAAATCCACTTACTTCCACTGGCTTCGACAGGCTTTGAATGGGACCTCAATACACAGAAGGAACTGGAAGACCTGGAGAAATTAAAAGAACTAACTTCAAGGCAGGAAATTTCAGTACAGTTGCTTCTTATAAAACTGCACCAAGCCACAACACACACGGTCGCAAGCGCTTTTGACCACAGGGATGTACATACCCTTTTCTCCACTAGCCTTTATTTTCTTATCCCTCTGTCACTGGCAGGACCTATTGCAAGCGTATCACCAACAGCATTAGCTTTTTTCTCACTCTCCAGGCACGTAGTTAAGAAAGCTGCCCATACACAGGATGTACAGTTGCGATACCTCCATACCACCACCTACCTACGTCTACAGGAGAGAAAGAGGCTTATCTGAGGCGACAGGAACATAGGGCTAAGAAAGAACTGGAATAGAAGAACTATATTTCACGTATGCAGCTATGTGTTAGTGCAACGTACACTAGTTAATCTTTTCACAGCAAGCACCTAAGTGCTTTCACTGTCTTTGCATCGTTATTATACAGGTTTGTTCCTATTAATAATTACCTTCCTGTGACGGCAGCACGCAGACTTTCTCCGTTGCCGGTGCTTTAGAATTCCTCCTCCAGGCCTGAACACGCTGGACAGATTACTGTCCTCCCAAGGATGTCAGGACTGGTACGGATATCTATTGTGCATATCTGGATCTTACAAAATAAATTACTGCTTAATGCTGTACCCTTCCCCACGTTACCTCATGTAGCCTTTGTAAACTTTGGATCTTTATCAAAGTAATCTGGATTGCAAATAACAGTATCTGTTTAAATATTCCTTGCTTATTATGTGCAAGAAAACAGATACAGCAGACATAACAGACAAGTGTTTTTCACACTAAGCAAGATACAGGCAAAGCACCAAGTAAGTTTACTATAAAGGCAATGCTTGCTCAGAAACATAGGAGAAAATGGTGTACAGCACAGAAAATATAGCCACAGTAGCATATTCCTAGGTCAGGACCTCATAAATCAGTTTCAACTAACAATAAAAGGTTTATAGGGGATTTGTAAATCACAAAGAATGAATAGGATCCTGGCCTCTGAGCAAGGCTTGGTGAATTAATTTAAGATGGCAATCAAGAGCAAATAACATAACACTAACCTTCTATACTACCAATCCTTACCCCAAGTTTGAAGAAAGGGGGTTTCCTCTGCCACCAGAAGGAGGGGAGGGGAAAAAGGGAAAAAAAAAAAGTACACAGAGAAAGGAACTTAGCTACCCCATGTGGGATGAGAGTGCTTTTTTGATAGCTCAGAGCTGTGGGATCAAAATCTCAGTGCTGTTCCTGCAAATTTCTCACATTCTAAAGCCCTCTCTCCCAAACAAGGGGGCACAGCCATTCCCCACCTTTAGTTTTAGAGGCAGAAAAGATGATCATTTCCTATCACGGCTGACAGATGTAATGCTGAAAAAAACCAAAATACTTCTCTACATTATTTTAAAAAAAAAAAAAAAAGCTGTAACTGACAACGCTTATGCGTAGCAGGTACCCCAAAGCCAGTACTGAAGATGTTTCGCTCTCTGCAAGTAAAACATCACTTTCAGCACCACCATTACAGGAAGTACTGCTGAGACTTATTCCACCAAACAACAGGCTGGTTACCACTACCGTCCTCCATTTTCAAGTCTGAGTAACCTACCTCATGGCTCTTACACACTGGGAGCATCCAGAGGAGAAGCTGCCACAGGCTGCTGGCGTGCTGTAAATGCACAGCCTGCATCCCCCCACTGACCACAGACCAGCTTCCCTAAAGGATGCCGGGCAAGTCACAAGCTTTCTGTGCCTCATTCGTGTTTGTTTAACAGCAGTGGCAGCACTTGTAACGGGGACGGGGGGAAATGGAGGTTGCAAGACAGAGGAGCTGCTGTGCCCGGCTCAGGGATCCTCAAGGAGCAGGAGTCGGTATTGCCACGTACTGGGGAGCAGGGGGAAGGGAGGAGACATGCCTCCAGACAACACAGACGATTCTCTGACAAGGGCTGTTTTTGTCCTGAAGATGTGTTTTATTGACGGGTTTAGGCCCCTTTAATCTGCGTGTGGTGCAACACCAAGAACAGTTGACCCCATACAAAAGACACGCAGCTGGCGGTGCCCACATGGATTTAATACCACCAGCCTCGGAAGGGGGCTCGCTTTTTTCAGCCGCATTTCCCAGTAGCACGTTGTACTCCAAGACCCGCAGCCGGGGCTGGCCCCGCTATCGCCGCCGCCCGGCGCGGCAGCGCACGGGGCGCCGCTCGCCCCCCGCACACGCGGGCACGTCCTGCGTGGATGCGCACCCCGAGGCGAAAACACGGCGGCCAGTCACCGCCGCTCCTCGGGGTCCCACCAGCAGCGCGGCCACAGGTTCGAGGTGCGCCCGGGCACTCCGGCGCTGGCCGCAATACAAGCAAACCAATGCAGGCCGTTATGAGGGCAGAAAAAGGAAAAACAAGGACGGCACGGGCGACGGAAAGCGCACGGAGGCAGAGGCGGGGGGTGCCGGTCCCGATGCCGCCCCCTCCCCCGCGGCCGCTCCGCCGCCGAGCCCGACCGCCTCCCGCCGGCCCCGCGCTCGCCTCACCTCAGGGACGGCCCCGCGGGCTGGGGGACCCCGAGAGCCGCCCGGCCGGGCCGGGCCGGGCCGTGCGTGCCGCGGGGACGCAGACCTTCTCCGCGGCGGTCACTCCCGCGGCGCTGCCATGCGGGCGGCGGCGGGCGGGGACGGGGAGGCGGAGGCCGGGCCGGGCGGGCTCGGCTCCTAGCAGCGCCCTGCAGCGCGCACCCGCATGGCTCGGCGCACGGACAGCACCGGCGGCGGCGAGGGCCGGCCCCGCGGCCGAGAGCGCCGCCCGCGGCCCGGCGCGGCCAATGGCTCCCGCGGCGCCGCGCATGTGAGGGCCGGGCCGGGCCGGCCCCGCCCGCTCGCCCCCCGCGCAGCCGCCGCGCTCAGGTGCCTGCGGGCCGCCGCGCACCGGCCCCCGCCGGCCGGCGCCTGAGCCGGCGTCTCCGGCTTCGGGCTTCGGGGCGCGGCGGCACGGCCGGGCGCAGGGGGGGGCCGCTCGGCGTGACCTGAGCAAATCCCCGTGCGGGGGATTGCGCCGGGGCGGCGAGCGGGGTCTGCAGCGCGCAGCGAAGGCTGCGCCGGGGCGCTCGTTCGAGCGGCCGCAACAAAAGCGAAACGTCTGGTAGCAAAGCCAGTGGTTTGTTCTCTTTGCGCAGGTAAATGAAACGTAGTACGTGAGGTAAATAAAATAGCGACAAGTTCAAATCATGTGTTTTACTTATTAAAGTATTATCTGGGAGAGAATTTAGTTTTCTTGCATCTATCTTGAGCCCTTGAGGGAACCAGAATGTCAAAGGCAGCCTTAGCTTGGGCGGGGGGCGGCAGCCGTTTGGGTCGCAGGGACTGATCCCTCCACTGCAACTCCAGAGACTGAACACAGCACGTTGACGAAGGAGCCGAACTGAACCTGATCCGCCCCCCAAAATCCACTAGAAACTTTTTTCCTCCTTTAACTGAAAGAGCACCAATATCCTGAAGTCTTTGTTGAACGCTGACCTGACAAGTGACCAGACCTGTGGGTTTTTTTAACTAGAACTGGATATAACCTATTACATGTTACTATGTTGAGCTTGATCAAGAATGGAATTTAAAAAAAAATATTGGCTCATCTTCTTCCAAATTTTGCTTCATCCCCATGATTTCTAGGAACTGGATGAGACAGGAAATGATCCTTAGGTGCTTGTTCAGAATAGCTTTATGGCCCTTTAAAGATTGAGAATCTCCCCTTTATATTTTTAGATGCATTTTTAATCAGACCTTCTGGTCTAAATGACTGTAAGATGTATCTAAGGTTACAGATGAAAGCACTTCTTAGCAGCAATTCAGCTTCTGAGACCAGAGAAAATCAGGCCAGCTTGTGCTGCTCTCAGCTGTTCAGCACTATTTTCATACCAGAGTTTTCATCTGGTGGAGAATTTTAGCAGAGTTCAGATTCAGTCTAATGAGCTGTCAATTATTTTAAGCTTTGATTTTTAATACCTTCATTTGGCCTTTTAGTTATTTTCTTCCCTGAGATCATCACAGTTATGCTATTTTTGGCCAGCATTTTAGACCTCTCTCTTTCCTTAGTAAGGTGAATTTATTATCTATTTATTTATTTCTGCTCTGACCCAGCGGCCAAGCCACACAGGGTGTGTAATACTGGGGCTCCGCAGTGATGTAGGGTTAGTAGAGATAAAAGCAGTCCAACCTGGTAAACATCAAGGCAAGTGAAAACAGATAATAACAAGAGCTGCTGGCTGGGAAATCCTGACTTGCAGGCAGCTGGCAGAGAAATTCAAGCGGAAGAAAAAGGATTTTTTCAAATGCCAGAGCTGGTCAGAGCTAGCTGAATCCACATTCACTTGGCAATCAAGATACCTTGAGGCACACCAGCAAAACAAGCGAATAGCTCTGGGGACCTGAGGCAGAAGACACCTGGAACTGGGTAGATTCAGATCCAATTAGAGTATCTTTCTGATGGGCCAAATGCAAGTGTGAAATACTTACCTCCTACAGAACGTATGCTGGGTTGCTTGGTTTGGGTTCTTTCCCCTTGTTGTGATATGTGTTTAAAGGTAACTCAAATTTTCTTTAATTTAAAACTCTATGTTCCTTCCTTTCAAGCTTCTCTAGCAGAGACCTCTCCCACTGTCTCAGGTTTGGTCTTCTCTGGGCTCAAGCCTCTGCTTTTGGGCAGCTCTTTCTAGATTGCTGTTTCTGGCTCTGGCCGCATGGGACATGTTGAGGTGGGAACTGAAGTGAGAGGAGGGGGGTTAAAAACCCAAAAGAGCTCGGTTTGGGGCAAATATATGTCCCAGCTGTTCTGTTATCCTGCTATAGTCTATAGGGTCGTTTCAGCAGAAGTACAAGTCAGCCAGCTCCAAGTTACTCCATGTGATAAAAGAGATGCCAGAAAAACGGAGATACTTGAGGAATAATGGCTTCTTTCCACTTGCACAGTTTTGACGTTGGCCCTTTGCAATTAAAATAAACTAATATTGTTATTTTGATCTGTGTCTCGGAGGACTGAATTAGTGATTACATTAACAACCAACAGCGATGCAGCCGTATGCCTCACAGGATAAATTCATCCTGTTTGTTTTTACAACTGCATTTTAGCTTAAATTTTTCAAATTCCCTAACCTTGACTAGCCAAAAGATGTCAGATTTTTCCACCTTAGCATTGTCCCCATTCTCATATCATTAAAAATTTTTAGAAAATATCGGTCCTTCGATAGAGTTATGGTTTTGGCCAGGTTGAAAAGCTGACAATTTATTCTGAGATGTTTTCCAGTTCTTTCCTTCTTTCACTCAAACAGCCATTCTGTGCATGTTGGATATGCCTGCTTGACATTGTCCAACGGGTGTCCAAGCTCCGTCCAAGGGAGCCAGGTGCAGGAGGGACACCAGCAGAAGGTGAACATAAGGAAGAGATGGTGCCAAAAATAGCGAGTGCCAGCGGTTCCTTGGAAAACAGTGAGGAAAATCCATACTGGGAAATATTTCAGTCCTGGCTTTGAGTGGGCTGACAAATTTTTCTCCCAAGCAAATTTAAGATGAAGGGGAATATTAAGAGGTAGATGAGGTAGTTACTTGGGAAGAAGTGCAGATGGCAGCACAGAAGAGAGAAACGGGCAGGGAACTGGTTTTCCCGTCTCCAGAAACATGGTAATTTGTCTTCATGGAACGGGCAAAGCTTGAAGGGGAAGTCTCCAGTTTAAATAAGGAGGAGGATGCATATGAGTCACTTCACTTGGATACTGGCCACCCGTTCCCAAGAAAAAGGGTTTCTAAGTGCTGAACAGTTCAGCCTGTGGTGCTCATCCAGGACACGTGGGCAGGAAGATGGGGTTGGGGATGCAGCCACGCTTATCAGCCCTGATCTGCCACTTGCCACCCACCCAGCCATTAGTGCCACCTCGGCGCCCCGCGCCCTCCCGCAGCGGCAGTGAGGCTGACTTTCCAGGCAAAATTAGGCAATGTGTTGGCAGCTGTTTTGTTGCCCTGCAGTCAGATGATGTTGGCAAGGGCCTGCTTTGCTTGTGCCCGCAGCTGGCTGCGGAGAGGCTGCTGCGCGGAGAGGCTCGGGCTCCGCTCTTCCAGAAAGGAGAAGGAGACCTGTCACCCGAGGGCTGCACTTCTGCACTGCAAGGCTGCTGCAGCTCAGTGTGCCCCGTGATCAGGACACAATGTCAAAGCTTTTGGAAAGTCTAACTAAATTATGTCAGACAATTCTCCTTTAGCTACAGTTTTACTGACAAACTCGAAGATAGCTAAGAAAACCAAAGCAGCATGTTTTTCTACTATAAAAAGCATTGCAAAACTTTGTCCCTACCATGCTAGGTTCATTTATAATTCCACCAATTTTTTTTTTTTAATTCCTGCCAACTAACTTTCTTTGCTACTTTATAACTCCATCTTAAATAATCATCCAGACCACTTTTCTGAAGACACTTCACTATTATGCTTGTCTTCAAACACCTGGCACAGCAGCCTCTATGTTACAAGCACGGTGACCTTTGGAGGCCTTGCGAGCCAGCCTGTTCTGCTCCAGAGCTGCGACTCTTCCCCCGCTTCTGAACTTCCTGGAAAAAGTCACTCTCTCCTTACCTTGTCTTTGTGCTGAAAAAAGGCGGAGTCTCTCTATCTTACAACGTCAGAAAGACTGTTTTAGATAAAAAGCAGTTTCTTCCCCCTTCTAATTACATCCAGACCTCCACAATGTGCTCACCAGTTCTTCTGTTTTGTTTGCAGTAATACAAAGTCAGTCACTCAATGTGCAATACGGCCATCTAAACATGGAATGGAGATTTGGGGGATGAGGCCTTATTCTTAGCAAGTACCTTTGTATTTTTACACAACAAGAGAAGCCATGATGGTGTGCATGGTAAGCAGCGTGTGTTGTCACACTGCAGCTCAGCAAAGTTTTTCAAGTGACGGCAGAAACGACGTAACAACTTCTGCTGGCTGCTTCTGATGACACAGAAGATCTAGTTTTCATGAGCTTTCACTTTTCATCCAGTGGATATACCAACAGATGGCCAATCTCTTTCATTCTGTGCTTATCAATAAAGGACTATAAATTCACAAAACACACAGCATCGTCTGAGGTGGAAGGGAGGCATGGCGGGAAGGCAGGAAGCTGTGCTGCAGGCACACACCACCACCGGCCTTCACCCTGGCTGCTCGCCTGAGCAGGGCTTTAATTCGGCAGAAGCAGGAATAAGGTTGTGCGTCGCTTGGTCAGCCCGAGATAGAGCCTGTGTCAGTCAAATGTAGTGCCTGGTAACATGGCATCTTCATACTCAGGTCCTGACTCAGCAGCACGCCAGGTACCACTGCTGAGGTGTTGAGGACCTTCAGATCTTTAGAGCCAGAGGGCTGGGAGGGGGGTTAGGCTGTGACTGAATTAGTCCATTTCATCTACTTAGCTCTTCCTATTTTCTTAATTTTGCACTTTACCACTTCTATGATCTCTACCTCGTCTGCTCACCCTGGTTTCCACAAATACTGAACACTAAGCATGGAGGCTGAAGAGGAAATACAAATTAAAACCCTGTCATAACCAGAATTAGCAGGGTAAGACCAAAAGAAGCTTTCAGCTGTCACGGCTTGTCCAGCCCAGCTCGCTGGAATGATTTCCCTGCCTCCCCCTGGGACATTTCAGTCTGTTATTTCTTTCTTCAAATCATGCCTGAAAACCCTTCTTCCCTCTTCAGATCTCGATTGGCTTTCTCAGTGAAATGGCTGTGGCTCCGTGTGTGAATGGCGTGACACAAAACCTAAGGGCCCTACCTGGATCTAGAAAATGGTGGTCTTTAAAGAAATGGCAAGCCAGTTATCTTCAGCATGCTTAGCTATACCTGCTAGCACTTAACCTTTACAATAGTTAGAGCTTACTGATTTTGTTATTCCTTTAGAAGAAGTTTTCTTAAAATAGCCTAGCCACAAGGGCATAATGAGGTGCACAGCTGGGCAGAGCTTTCTGAGCAGCAGGAGGAAAAAGCAAGAACATATGCAGGACCAAAATGCTCAGAGCCTGCAAATGACTGATCTCCTGTCATTCAAATGGCTGAAGATTAAGGACTTGTCCAGCTGGACCATTAAAAAAAAGGGGGTAAGGGAATAATATATAATTTATTTCTTAGGTGCTGCATCTTCTCCCTGTCTTCCTATTTTCCCATGGAGCAAAGAAACCACCAGTCATTCTGTAGAAGGAGAGTAGAGAAAGCTCATTTAAAAATGGGATCCTTAATCAGGGACCTAGAGGGACTTGGAGCTCTTTTCCCACCTCAACTGCAACAGGGCTACTGTGTTTGTGCCTGGGAGCCTGCAGAACCCAGGCTTGGCAACACAGCACTAAGAGAAGTTGATTTTGCTTGAAATGGCTAGATTAATCTTTTCACTTTAACTGCAGCAGCTTTTGCTAGTTACGTGTACATATTATAGATCAAACAAAATCAATCGCTCCATTCTAGAGACTCTACCCAAGGGAAAACCTAGCAACAACATGATATAACTCCACCTCTGAAATCCGCTTCCCAATACTTTTTCAAATACAATAAACCAAGGTATTCCAGTCCCTAAAGCATCTACAATTAGATATCCACTGTACTTTAACATGACACACCTTAAAGATCCCAAGTATTCCTGTGATTCCTATCCACAGCCGCCGTGGCAGTCAGCACACTCATTTAAAACCTGCTTCATCTCTTGCTCCAAAGACAAGGGAGGCGTATTGCACATATGTGCAGTGGCAGGGAAGCAGGTTATTGTAATCTCCAAATCATTCTGTCTTCTCTGTGTTTACCTTGAATGCAAATTAATTGGAGAAAGCACTGACGATATTTTTATGTATTACACAGCAGTGAATTCACTGCCAACACTGTATAGCCACCACAAAAACCCTAAACATACACCTCCCCCAGTCCCAAACACCTCCAACTTATTTTATCACCATACGGAAAAAGGTAGCGGGAGAAGGAAGGTCTGATCACGCCTTAACCCAAAATAACCTTTTGCTTTGTCAGGTTAATTATACGTTCTGACATCAGAAACTGAAATTAGCAGGCAGTTTTCCCTTGGGTTGCCCAGAGACTGTAGAATGAATCATGCCTGCTCTTGTGCTGCACCCGGGGCCACGGGGAATGAGGGATGGAAAGACCAGGATATTTATTTTCCTGCTCAGATCTCTGTGGCTAGAGAGTCATATCTATGCTCTGGCTTTGTAGGCCCTGTGATGCGGCTGGTTGGTATTGCTGTCATCCCACGTGTGGCAGAAATGGCCATCGTCTTCCAATGGATGCATTTACACAGCCACAAAGGCATATTCACCACTTTGCTTTGATCCCAGTGTGAATTCATGGCACTAGAGTTTCTCAAAATGTCACTGAAACTTTCTGAAATGAATCTGACTCGAGACAGTGCTCAACAGGGAGCATTCTCCTCGGAAAAAAAATGTAGCCAGACATATTTAGAATTTAAATACACAGAAAACACTCCCTGAGTAACTAAGATACCCCCCTCCCCCTCAGAGCTATTTATCACCAGACACTCTGAAGTTATCCTAAGTCTTAAATCTTACAAGAGAAAGAGCATCCAGACACTTCTTTTGCTTGCCTCTTTCACGACTTTTTATACCTAAAGTTCTTCTGGCATTTCGCTTCCACGGTGGTTGCTTTTCAACCACTTCTCCCTCTCTCAGGCCCCTTTTTTCCTCATCCCCTTATGCTGTTTAAAAGCTGCCTACCTGGTGCAGCGGGGCTGCCTGCAGTTACCTCCTCCGAACCCCTGCCTGCCTCCCTCCTTCCCCGGGGCTGCTCCTGCCAGGCTTCGTCTGCTCTTCTTCCTCTCCCAGAGCTCCCTCTGCTGTTGGATGCAGCTGCACTTCGAAATACAGCCGTAAACCAGCCGAAAACCCCAGCGCTGCCCTGAGGGCTGGTGCAACTCATGCAGGAGCAAGGCTGCCCTGGGGTGGTGGGGAGCAGCCGGCCAGCACCCGGCCAGCACCCGGCTGGCTTGGCCTCCTCTGCCAGGGCACCTCTCGAAGACGAAAGGAGCAGCATCCTTGCTCAGCACCCCACAGGGACGTCCTTTCTGGCGGGAGTGTCAGGGCTTCAGGAAACACTGTGTCTTCGGAGAGAAAAATTGGCCTTTGTGCTCTGTCTCCAGCTGTTTAGCGTAGGACGTTAGCATAACGCTGGGGAGTAGCTGCACACCCAGAGCGCTGGTTAATTACAGGAGATACTTTAGGAGAGGAAGGGAAAATTCTGACAAAAATTACTGAGGAGTGAAGAATAAGACCCCAGCCTGTGAAAAACGTGTTATTTCTACCTGCTGTAAGCAGCCTGGCCCCGCGCTATGACAGCCTCTTTGGAAGGCACCTACATGCTGTAGGTGCCTGGAGATATGTGCCAGCTGCAGCAGGCCATGCTGAGCCAGGGCGCTGGAGATTTAAGCCCCCAGCCCCAGGGTGCATGGGCATGTGGGACCGGAGGGAGGGATGCTCGCTCTCCCATCGCCCCCTCCAGAGGCCATGCGCTGCAGAGCTGCCGCCTCGCCATGCAACACACGCAGCTCGCTGCTGACAAGACGCTCAGCAGCTCTTGTTCTGCTGGGCTTCAGGATGCCTAGGATCAAGGAGAAAGAGCACAAGAAAGCCATTTCTCAGCAGTGAGGGGGCCCGGCCAGTAATCTGTGCTGGTTTCTGTAGGGGCAGTACCCTGCAGCCTGGTACCCAGGGATGCTGCGCGGCTCTGCTCCCACCCTGAGAAGCACGACATGGAAACACGCCGAGCTGTCCCCTGCTAACGCCGCCACGTTTGCACACTTGTTGCATTCGCCTGCGTATGTTGCCATAGGAACTGCAGCCCCAGCATCTGCTGCCTGCTGCTCCCTGCCGCGCTGCCTCTGCGCCCAGGCGGGCTCGGCCCACCTCTGCTCCTCTGCCTGCCTGCTCTGCCGGCCTGATCACACCTCCCCCTCGCTCACGAACTCCCTGCCTCATCCTCTTTTTTTGGGCAACAATCAGATTACTGCTGTAGCAGCTAATTATTGCATTAGTTATAATTTGCCTATTCAGTTGTCTCTCCCCCTCCCTCCCACCTTGGAACACTTCCATCTCTCCATCCTTTCCACCTTCACACTAGCTGTCCTCTCTGACTCCCATCCCCTTTTCTCTTGCACTCCTCAGCCACACAAAGCCTTGCTGCACTGCTGTACCCTTTCCTTCCTCTTTGCCTCCCTACTACTCACATCTTCTGTGCTCTTCCCTAGCACCACTCGCTCCACCCTCTCTCCCAGTCCTTCTCCTCCGGTTTCCTTCCCCTTAGACCACCTGCTCACCACCTCAGGCTACTCCCTCAGACAGTCCTTCTCTTTCTTCCACCCCTGTGCAGGGCACGGCCAGCTTCTCCCAGGACTGAGTCAGGCTTGCTCCTCTCCTGCACTCTCCCTGTACAGCCAACAGCATTTCTCATTCGCTGCTCTCGTCTATCCAAACACCCCAGAAACTGCATCTCCTCCCACCTCCTAACAGCTTGTACCTCTAGCCTTACTCCATCTTTTACCTCTCCAAATCCTTACTTTCTTTCCACGCTCCTTCATCAAGCCCTCCAAGGTAAGCACGTTGTAATCTCTCACTGTCCCCAAATCCCACCCTGACCCACTTTTCTTCTTCCTTGTGCTCTGAATGGGAAATTCCAGCCAGCACCACAGCCAACTCCACCCTCAGCCTAACAGCCCTGGTCTATACCTTTATTCCAGTCTTTCACAGCCACCTACTCCTCCCTCCCCATCCCCCTGGCTGTCTTGCTGCTTTTGGTGCCATTGACTGCAAATTCCCTTTGAAGTCATATTCCCTCCTCTCTCTCGGAATCGTTTTTCCTCTCTGCCACCTTCTCCCTTTCCACACAGCCCCTTGGACCAGGTCCCCAGCGTCCTCCCTCCATCCCCACCCAAGGCACATTATTCATCCTTCCTTCCTACCATCTGTGCCCTGCTCTCTCCACCTGGGAGTCTCTGGCACCCCTGCCCTCTCCTTCCTCCCATGTAAAGGACACAGATGTCTCCCGGGCCACCTTCTGGAGACCATTTCATCTGCCTAGAGGGCTTCAGCTAGCACCTACAGCTGTGCTGGCCCCCACTCCTGATGGGTGTCTCTCCATTTTGCATCTCAGCTGACCTCTACCCTCTCCTAGATAAACTGAGTGCTGCTAACACCACCTTCACTGATCCCCTCGCTTTTCCTTGCATTTCCACACTCTGTTTTCCTACTGGGAACATCACTCTTTCTTGCTAGGTTTCTTCTGCTTCCACTTCTCCAGCCTCATCTCACCACCTCAAAACCACCAGTGGTCATGAAGTGGTACATTTAGACTGTTGCTGCAGGACATGCAGAAGGTGTGCATGTGAGAGAGCACATAAGGATGCTGTAAAGTTAGACAAGGAATTTTCCACTTGTATAATATTTTCATACATACTTCAGACCATCTGTGGAAAGCTGTCAAATGACTAGTTGGAAACATATTAGAAATTCTTGTTATTTTACTTAAAACATTAATTTAGCAGGCTCAGATCTGAGAACTCAGAAAAATGCTAACAGTTTTCTTGTGCTTCCCAATTTTGCTCATCTTTTTACAAGAAGGTCTCGTAGCTTATTGTGCCCCGGAGTCTTCCCACACCCCCTGCGACTCTTGAGCCCACATTTGGCTGCTAGCTTGGCATGTGTTATGCACTGCTGTAGTCCCAGGTCCACACGTGCTTGTTAATACAGCCTGGAGTAATTTGCATGTGTGTTCTCGAGTCAGCAAAAGTGTGACAGCACTTCATTATTTCGTAGTGACACCTCTGGACCCTGAGATCAGTACATTACCATGTCTTTTTTAAGCCTGTTTGCAGTGTTCTTTTAGGTACTTCTTGCACACTGCGTTGTCCTGTCATCCATGTATTTGCACACCAAATTTCAGCTATGTATCCTCACTGTCCATTTGAACAGCATCCTGGACACATTTGAAATTAGCTTTGTCACCATCTCTTTCCTGATTCCCAGTATTTGAGAAAGCTTCTGGTATCTGTCTTGTTTTTTTAAATGCCATTTTGTGGTGATGCTGGCCTGGAGGAGACTGCCAGCTCTATATCCATGGGTTTTCCTATATCAAATTTCTCCCCTTTAGTTCCAAATCTCTGGAAAAAAACCTGTCTCTTTCTGTGCTGTTACTCTCAACTGCCATTTTTTTCTTAGATTTTCCCTATACAGAACAGCTTGTCTTATCTGTGCTTACTGCAGAATTTCTCCTTCACATCTGAATATCTATTGTTGAACCCATCTTTAAATTCTCCTTGCACACCCTTTCTAGTGTGTTTGTGCCTTTGTCCTTGTGCTATCAACAAGTTCTTCTCTCTTTCCTCTTCAAAAACAGCCATGCAGACCTTTCCTGTATGCGCTCCTCTGCAAAACAAATTCAAGTTCGTGCAAGAGAGTGAGAGACAGGGACCCACACTTCCAAATTATGTAGCCCTGTGCTTGTGCTGCTGTGATGTGAGCTCTGCTGGTACTCACGTACATTATCCTCTTGATCTGCAGTTGCTTCCATTGCAAACCCCTTTGCTTGGATCAGTAAATCTGAATATATATAAAATAACAATGAAAATGCTACTAAACCGAGCCCATCAGTGATGGTGGTAGTGCCTCTGGGGTAACATATTTAAGAAGGGGAAAAAAAACCCTGCAGAACTGCAGCCGAGGAGAGGAGTGAGAATATGCGAGAGAAACAGCCCTGCAGACACTAAGGTCAGTGAAGAAGGAGCGGGGGAGGATGTGCTCCAGGTGCCAGAACAGAGATCCCCGTGCAGCCCGTGGTGAAGACGATGGTGAGGCAGGCTGTCCCCCTGCAGCCCATGGAGGTTAACGGTGGAGCAGATATCCACCTGCAGCCCATGGAGAACCCCACGCCGGAGCAGGTGGATGCCCAAAGGAGGCTGTGACCCCATGGGAAGCCCACACTGGAGCAGGTTTGCTGGCAGGACTTGTGACCCTGTGAAGGACCCATGCTGGAGCAGTCTGTTCCTGAAGGACTGCACCCCATGGAAGGGACCCACACTGGAACAGTTTGTGAAGAACTGCAGCCCATGGGAAGGACTCGCATTGGAGAAGTTCACGGAGTACTGTCTCCCGTGGGAGGGACCCCACACTGGAGCAGGGGAAGAGTGCAAGGAGTCCTCCCCCTGAGGAGGAAGGAGCGGCAGAGACAACGTGTGACGAACTGACCACAAGCCCCATTCCCTGTCCCACTGAGCTGCTGGCGGGGAGGAGGTAGAGAACTCGCGAGTAAAGTTAAACCCAGGAAG
The DNA here is from genome assembly GCF_964195595.1 of Calonectris borealis. Taxonomy (NCBI): domain Eukaryota; kingdom Metazoa; phylum Chordata; class Aves; order Procellariiformes; family Procellariidae; genus Calonectris; species Calonectris borealis. The sequence goes on along the minus strand of NC_134319.1, from coordinate 18,347,599 downwards.
AAGAGAGGGGTGAGGGAACGGTGTTTTAGGATTTAGGTTTTATTTTCTCATTATCCTACTCTGATTTTGATTGGTAATAAATTAAACTAATTTCCCCAAGTCAAGTCTGTTTTGCCCGTGACGGTAATTGCTGAGCGATCTCCCTGTCCTTATCTCGACCCATGAGCCTTTCGTTATATTTTCTCTCCCCTGTCCAGCTGAGGAGGGGGAGTGATAGAGCAGCTTTGGTGGGCACCTGGTGTCCAGCCAGGGTCAACCCACCACAATCAGACATCAGGCAAATGTTTCCTTCTATTGTCTTTACATCTCCCAAAGGACCTTTGGCTCGGGTGTCTTTGCCAACAAACAAGAAGCAGCAAAAGCAGTTGACAGATCGAGATCAGTGATGATGGTAAAAACGAGCTGACCGTGATGCTGATTGATTGCTGTTTATTCTTCTGAACAAAGTACAACCAGTTTGCCCAGGGCTGCATGAACAGGAAGGAAGAGCTGACCTCTGCTATGCCTGGCTAAGCATGTAATCATCTGGGATGAAGTCCCAACTTGAAACACTGGGGGTGGGGGAAGCTGAAGAACCCTTAAATTCAACCGTTGTGTTATCTATTCCTGTGTGGAGTTCCTAAATCTGGGTGAGCAGAATGTGTCTCAGAAATATTGGCTGGTTTGCTGGGTTTGGGGAGGGGAAAGGACAAGGCGAGCTCCACAGTGCTGGTGCCAGGGCCATAGGAGACACGAGCAAGAGAGAATGCTCTCCTCCTTTTTTCACTTGCCCTCACACAGGGGGTGGGCTGTGCCCTGATCTCCGCCTTTTGGGCCTGGAGAGAACAGGAGGAGCAGAAGCAGTGGGGAGATGGTCTTTCCACTCAACTCAAATAGCAGAGCCATTAAATACAGCAAAAATCCCCAAATCATTGAGCTCACGTCAGTGTGAGACACTTACATTTTCCTTTCCCAGAGCTGGATCGTTTGGAGAAGAGCTACAAGTCACCATACCCATGGACAAGCTTATTGTGTTCTCAGGAGCAAGTCTGTGGCTGGATTATAGTTTGCAGTTTGTCTCAAAGCTAATCCAAAATCTGCCACTGAAGTGCAGCGTGCATCGCAGTGAAGTGGTACGTGGACCTCTGGGATGCCAGATCTCATCCGATTTGTGTCTTTGCTCGATGTGGTGCAAACATTTTTAGAACTACTCCAAGACGGTGTCAGTAGCACGTGGAAAAGCCAGAATGGATCAGATGACACATTTGCTGGATCTCCACTTTGCTCTTTCAAGATTTTTTCCCCAGTCCCACTTGAGTTTTATGGATGTTTTCTTCCTGTTCTGATTCAAGTGTGTGCAGGCTTGAGAAATGCTGCTGCAGGACTTTGAAAACCCTGAATGCAGCTGATGGAGAGGACTGAGCTCTCCCACCTGGACAGGCAGGTTTGTGTGTTGACACCTGCAGACCAAAGCTTATGAATTCGTTTTCTGTCTTTAGGAATTTGAAGGCAAGATGCAGCATTTTACTGCGCCTCTGATAAATCAGTGCCTGGCACAGCTTCACAAAGGACATGGGTCAACAGCCAGAAGGGCCTGCAGATGTGACATAGGACCATAAGAGACCTCTCTTCTCCTGGAATAACAACTGGAGGTGAAGCAGGATATTGTCAACAGCAAGACACAAGTCAACAGCAAGACACAAATCAACAGCAAGAATTTCACGATCTCTGTGGAAGTGGAGCAGACCTTGAGCTGCTCTGAAAACATCCCATGACACTGTTGTTTATGAACTGCACTTGCAGAAGCTCTACCTTTAAGAAACACAACGATACTTTTATTACTAACCTGGAAAACCCCATGTTTTGAAAGAATAGCTTCTTTCATGTTGAGAAAACAGGGAGACTCTTACTTCGCTCAGTGCGTAGCTGTATGCAAAAGAACCACAGAAAACTGCATGGGTACACGATCCAGATAGATCACATGGGGAGCACTGAAGGGAAATGTAGGCCTCCTTTTCTTCCCATCATTGTGTTTGGAATATGTTTCCAATTGCACCAGTCACAAAGCAATCAAAGAAACTTGTCTACAGTGGCAAATTGAAGATGTCCTATCAGACCACATTACAGGGAGCTACACACTATTGAATCCTTAGTTACATCAGAAAAACCAACATCCACATGGCTTCAGGACACAATGCAGTCCATTTCCATATGCCTTAACAGAAAAGAGAGAACAGATCTTCAAAGCAAGTGACATCTGTCTTTGGAAGATACCCACTAACATGTTCTTTCCCCCCTCTTAGACCCCTACCCAGCATCCTACCTTCCCTCGCAGGAGGTGGGGAAGGAGGGAGGCTACCCCCTGCAGCACGCGGGAGGCAGTGAGATCATCCAGCCAGGGACCCTTGGCCCTTCCCAGGCTCCCCAGCAAGCTCCAGGCCCTGCACCCCCTCCTCTCCATCCATCACCTGTGCTAGTGGGCTGTTCCCAGGGTGCAAGAGTAAGCAAGTGCCATGCTGCTTTGCTCATTTGGTTCTGAGTGTGCCACGTTTAGCATTCCCAGCCTTGTTCTGCTCACCTGACACCATCTGCCGGTTTTAACAGCCCTGTGAAGGAAGACAAAAGCAAAATTATTAAACAACCCAGCCATGGCCGCATGGTATTACAACAGCTGGGGCTGGCCACTGCCACAGGGAGCTGCCTGGCCTAAGCGGCCTCAGGACCTGCAGCGCACAGTGGGAGCCCTGGTTATAAAGAACTTACTGGTTCCCTTTGTTCTTCCAGATAACAGCCTTTCTGTTGTGCTCCAAAATGGATCAGAAGTGACCGCAGCCTTTGACTGGTATCTTCCAATAATTGTTATAAAATGACTGCTTTATTCTAGCCCTAAGAAAGCATTCTTTTTTCATGAGGTAGCACAACTGGAATAAGTAAAAATTGCAAAGGAGAAACGTTTACTTTATCTAGTACTGCAAAGATACTTTAAAGATGATTAGGCTTTGAAAGCAAACTCTTCTCAGGCTACAACTGTTCTCTGATCTGGGTCAGGGATCCACGCAAATCATCCTGATGAGTTGTTGCATAGCCGTCCACTGAGCGTGTGTGGGAAGGTATTTCTGCAGTCATTTGACCCTGCAATTAATGGGTCAGGTTCTCAGGCAGGCAAAACTCCCACTGAAACGAAGGAATTAGGTTCGCAATCCAGCCTAAATCCTACCAACGCTTGCAGGGCCGAGTGAAATAAACTGTCCCTGGCCGCCAGCAAGCGGAGTCACAAGCCCGGGCTGCGGCGGTGCAGCGGCGCTGCCCGGCCCCGACAGCAGGTGCCACTGCGGGCCGCGGCCCGGCGTGCGGCGGCAGCCCGGGCAGCGCCGGGCCGGCCCCGGCGGGAGCGGGGCCTGGGGGAGCTCCCCGCTGGCCCGGCAGCCGGGCGGGCTTTGGCGCCGAGCGGGCTGCGGTGCAGCCGTGGGGGGGCGGTGCTGGGAGGCCACGGCCACCAGCGCACGCGTCGATAGGAAGCACCCAGGCGCTGAGCGAGCTGAACAGCACGGGGGAAAAGGCAGTGCCGGCACTCGGCAAAAACCCCTGCCTCGGTATCTGCAAAGCCGGCCCGGTGCACAGCTGCCCCGCCTGCAGGGGCCCCTCAGGCTGCCCTGCCCTCACGGCCGGCTCCGGTGCGGGTAACAACACGGGAGCGCACAAAGCGGCCGTGCTTTGAACTTCTGGCGGCTCAGCTCGTGGGAAACCCCAGCTCAGGCTGGATCTTAGGGTTAGTCCCTGCTATTGCCACAGCTGCCAGTCAGAGTGCAGTAGCGAGCCCCCTTTCATCACGGGCAGGCAAGGCTTTGGACATTTAAAGGTCACCCTGGCACTGCATGCCAGGACCATCAGTGCTACTCCAAGGATTCATGATAATGCTCTGGAAAAAGGCAACATTTTCCTGTTTCCATTACCGATAAGAGAGGCAGCCTCAGGAGAAAATGCGCTTTGTTGTTAAAGCTGTGTCTGGCTTATACCCACACCATGAATGAACTTCAGAGTGACATCAGGTTTTCAACTTTTAACTTCTTTCTGATTGACTTTTGTGGTCAGAAAGCATTACACACCTAAATATTGAATGAGACTAGCAGGGAGAGAAGGGAGAAGGACAGGCACAGGAAAAAAAAACAGTTAATGGATTTGTCCTAAAATTTATCCTAAAATTAGGCATGAAGGAAGTTGCAAGGACTTCTCAGCTCATGCAAGTCCTTCCCTCATGGGAGATCCTCCACTGGACCCATCCCATTTAGACCCCTGCCCTCACTCACCGGAGGGGGCTGGATAACCAGCAGAAGCAGAGGGGAGTTGTGCCCTTACCTGCCAGTGCTAACGAATATTGCTTGTGCTGGGCAGCTGAACCCACAACCAAACAAAATTCTTTTTCCTATGAACAGACTTTTCTAGTTGATCATTTTCCTTCCAGCTCTTTCCTTTCGGGGAGAGGGAGGAGATGCTCTCTCAATGTCACAGCGAGCTATGCAGTGCTCAGACCTGACATCATCATCCCCTCCACTTGCTTCACTGCTGCAGTAGCTGTGGCTTTAACGTGGATGCTACCAGCAGCCACAACTCTAGCGAAACACTTGAGATTTTGGAGATCATTTGCAACCTCGCGGTGTGCCACCGAGGCCTGGATGGAAGCCAAAGATGACAGGAAGGGCCCACAGGAAATGGAGGAGGGGCTGGCAGTATGGCTGCAGATAAGCAGGGCACAATTTGCCTACCCACCACTTTAGACACCCCAAAGTTTCTGAGACTGCACAGAGCTGCCAGACACAGGGCCTCAGGAGACCGGTCCATGCAGGAGCAGCAGCTGGAGAGCAGAGAGGGCACCTAAGGATGTACTGGAGACCCGCAATTCTACAGTGGGGAACAGGAGATGGTTAATTCAGAGAGCCAGCAGGGAGGAGAGGAAAAAAGCACGAGCAAGTGCTGTGATTCTCTTCTAGTGAGCTATAGCTCCTAGATCCTCTGTTTTCTCTCTTTAGGATCTCTGCATACTGATGCCTTCCAAAGTGACAGGTGAAAACTGGGTGCTACTCCATGCTATCAAAGGCAGGTTTGCTGTGCCTGAACAGAGCAGTGTTACCTCCTCTGGTGCTGTGTGAGGGATCTGAGAGACAGTACTCGCCTTCTTAGCAAGAGCATTATGTGATGAAGTGCTACCTACCTACAGCTTTTTACTATGGTGTTTTATTAATAGCACTCTCCCCTGCTGGCCAGGTCTCCCCAGGTGCATTACTCTCTGCCTGTCACCCACCTCAGCTATGTCTGTCTGTCTCTTGATCCAGCTGATGGATCACTCAGTACTTCTGGACACCTTCCCTGGGGTTGTTACAAGGCTCCAGCTTCAGTATTTCCAGGTGCTTTCTGTGAAGAGAGCAGCACGAGCAGCCTCCACTGGACGTGTAACCAGGAGCCCCTTCCACCTTCCCCCAGCACTCTGGCACCCAGCCTGGGGAAACGAACCCCAGATCCCCCCAAATTCCCATGGGCTTGTTAGCTGCATGGGCACATAGGCAGGCATGGAGAGGACCATGCTGAGTGGGTATGGAGCAGGAAGGTGCACAGCGGGTGCTGGGCAGGCTGCAGTGGTTTGAAAGCACAGCCTGCCCTGGCCACAGGGAATTACAGGTAACGGGAATTACCTCCCTGCGAGAAATGTGGGTGGTGCACAGAAGGCAGCTTGCAGGTTAACCCGCCAAGGGGCTGGTGGCAGCACAGCTACATCGAAGGCCTCTGCTCTGAGCGGCACATCCTGCTAGCAGGGGACGCAAGAAATCTGGCCTCGAGTTACTGCTTTAAACCAGCTGACTCTGTACCTGATATGTATTGAATCCACCCAATATTAACCGGGTTTAACTTGCTCTTTACATCCATGAAGACAAGCTAAACAGATAGAAATCTCTCTAGTCAAAGCAAGTGCATCCACATGCAGGTTTGCCCCAGTTAAACTGTGGAGATCCGATTGTGTGCTGCAGCATGAGCCTCTCCTGTGGACCTTCCAGTCATTCAGACATCTTGTCTCAAGGCCTTTCTGAGCATCAAGAACATACACATTCACCCTTAAGAGCAGAAAGGTTTTTCCTTTGTAGACCTCTCTTTGGATTTCCATGCATTGCTGCTAGAAATCCATGTATCTCCCTATATTAAGGGCTTCATCTGACACTACTTCCTCTTTAGAGCAATGAAAGTCAATAAAAGATGCCCATATGATACGATTACGTGTAGTAATGATATATAATTATTGAATGACCCAGTTCCCACTTACTGAGGCTGCACAGCCTTAGTAATGTAGGAGGAGCGTCCACCGAGTTAGAGGACAATTGCTTCATCCCTTGCATTGCCAGGGCAGTGTAACTGTCCCTGCCTGCCTTGGCCACGTGTTGAGGTTTGCCTCCTGGATCTGCTCCTGTATATTGTCCAGCTGAGAAACTTTTCTGGCTCAAGCAGATCCTTTTCCCAGTGCATTGGAAAGCCTCTGCTGTTGTCCAGCTTGACCTCAAAGTTGTTTTCTCAGACAATGCCATCCTTTTTCTCCTTCCAGAAAGCTTTGCTGCTGTGTGAAGGACTTCCAGCTTCTCATCAGGCTCTAATTTGAGTTTCTACTTTTTTTTGCTGGCTGCTCACTCAGACTCCAAGTCTTCCTGCGATTCAGTGATCTGAGAATCCAGGTCACCGTTTCCGTCAGAGCCGCTTCCTCCTCCACCTTCGCTGAGCTGCTCGCAGCTCTTCTTCCTTCCTGGGCAGACCTCCGTGCTCCTCGGGCTGCGCCTGCAGATGCGGTACCTCCCTCCCGCTCCGTACACCCTGTCTCCAGCTCCTGTCACAGTTTTCCTCCCTGAATTACAGACAACAGTCATGACCTGAGGTTCAGTCATACGATTACTGCCAGAAATTTTTCTTTGCTGCCTGGAGTTCATGAGACTTTCTTGCCCATGGTTCCCTGGCCCTCCAGGTCACTGGGGCCAGAGGCTGCCTGGGAGGCGGGAGCTGTGGGGGCTCCCTGGGGCAGCAGAGCAGGAGCCGGCAAGCAGGACCCGTCCCACGACCCCAGCCAGGGAGCAGGGCAGGCCGGGAGGCACTGGGGGAGAGTGCTGCTGAGCCTGCTGCTGCCACCAGCCCTGCCCGCCGCCAGCCTGGCTCCACCCTGCCAGCATCACGGTACCCGCAGCCCCGCTTGCCCTCCTGCCTGTGGCTCCCCAACTGCCCGCAGGGCCCACATCTTTCAGCCCCATAGACCTCCCCGACCCCACAGCTGTGGCAGCCTGTCCTGGCGCATCCTTTCTCCAGCTACAGGCAGTAGCCCGCGTGGCATGGAGGAAGCGCTGGAGGGGCTGCCTGCTCCCAAACCCACAGCCTTTGGGTGCTTTGCCAGTCCCCAACATGCCGTTCCTCAGGGTCAGGTGCCCCCCCACCCCATGACAGCTTCAAGTATTTCCAGCAGTCCTCCTTTTGGTGTTGCCCATGGGAGAACCTTGCAAGCCACTGCTTCTGCCAGCACAGCAGCAGTGTCCCATCGCAGCACCTATCCTGCACCGCGGCAGCTGCTGGCTGTTGCAGATGAGCCTTCACATGTTTAACCTCCCCACATTTCCAAGGGAAGGAAGAACCTTACCTCTTGCAATTCATCTATTGACGGCTGCGTGGTAAAAGCCAATTCCTAGAGGAGTCTGCTCCACACGCCTATCCATGCTGAGATTCCCATTAATAATTACTCAGTCTGTCAGTCAGGTTTGTGGTTTTTTTTTTTTTTTTTTTTTTTTACCTACAGGATGTTTCTGTGTCTGTCTTATTTCTCTCAGGTTTTAACGTGATAGCACACACAGGTTGTGCTGTGAACAAGTGAAATTGCATGTTCAAACTTCGACAGAAACCACTGACAGGCTCTATATTTTATGATTCAAAGTTATTTATAATTCAACAGGAGGCTTTCAAAGTGCATACATATGTACATACATTCTCCTTTTTCTTTGATTTATTATTTTGCCTGCTTTTCAGAGAAAGTAGCTGCTCACCACACACCTGAACGATCATCATTTTTAAAGAACAGGAAACCTGAAAATATTTGTATTTCTGTTTCCTTTTTTTCTACTTGCCTGCTTTTCAAGTTACATTCCAAGGAGTCTGTTTTAAATTCCTTTTTCTATTCTTTAAAGACTCCTGGACATCTCTCTTGCTCCTGCTGCGTTATCTGTATCCCCTTATTGGTGCCTGGAGTCCAAGTCTCTCTCTCTGGATAGTCCAAAGTCACTGTAAAACAGGTCTGACCTCTGTTCTTTAATCACATTAAAGGCATTTGACCTTTTTTTATAGATGTAGATAACTGCACAGTGCTGGCAATCCTAGCAACCCTTTTTTCCTGTGCTTTGTCTACTGAAGATTTGCAGCAGTATACCTGAAAAAGATAGACCACTAGACCTTATTCCCTGGCATTTACAGACAATTCCTATTAGCCTCTTTTTTCTCTTACATAAGAGCATGCTTCTGCTTGGTCATTTTCTGCAAGCAAAAATAAATTAATCTTTTAGTATCCTGGAAATTTTCATTGTAAGGACTTTTCTGTGCTTGCTCTCCTTACAGCTAGGCATCTCAACAGGTCTGAACACAGTAATTCCCAGAGGCAATGTCCAACAGCATCAGGGCAAAGGGGAAAAACCCAAACCTACATTTGACATTCGTAAAGCAAAACGAACCCATAAACGGAGCAACTCACTGAAATAATTTGATCTGGCTCCTCTCACCAAACCTATTTCACTCTGGCCTGCAGGAGTCCAGCCCCTTGAGCCAGGCCATTCCTGATGATCTCCCCCAATGGGTGCCCAAAGCCAATGATCTCCTGTGACTTCCTCATTCCAAAGGCTCCTTCCCAGAGCCTGGGGCCAGCCTGTTGCTCTGGAGTTGCACTGAGCAGCCCTAAGCCCGCCCTGATGCTGCAGCACCTGGCCACTGCAGGGCTGTGCCGAGGGGGTTCCTGGGCAGCCTTTGCTGTGCCATGAGCAAATCCAGGACTTGGGGTGAGGGGAAGGGTGAGGATGGCAACAAAGGTCTAAAAAACTCTGCAGCTTCCTTTATTCTGGTTCCCAGTATGAGACAGAGCAGCTGGTATGGTCTGGGATTGCCCGGGACACTCGGGTCAATACAACAGCCCCCGGCTCAGCCCTGGCTGCCTCTGCGCTTGCCATCGTCCCAAGGCACTCACCACGAATCTGCAGAGAGAGGAGGGAACTGCAGGGCTGTCCTGGACCACCTTTACACCACGGGTATGCCCTGTGGGCTGTGGGGCTGGTGGCTTTACACCCCAGCTCTGGAGGCCAGCTGGTTTCCAGGAGCTGTAATCCCCTTGCCATGATGGCTTTCATGTCAGGACTCTGTTGCAGTACGTCAGGCAGGAAGAGCTGCTGAGGAGAGAAGTTTCCCCATGCTCAGCCCTCACTGCCTCACCTCCCGGCAAGTCTAACACATGGTACTGGAGCTCATCACGCTGAGCTGGGCAAGCGCCCCAGGAAAAGGGACCAGAAAGAAAACAGAAGAGATTTCATTTTGTGGCCAAGGACATCTGCTTATCTCCACAGTGCCTGCAGAGCACTGGTCCATCTTTTTTCTTATAAGAAAAAAAAACCCAAACACAACACACTAAGAAAAACCCTGCTGTTGCTTTTGTAATCAGCAAGATAAAAAGAACAATCCGCAATGGCATTACAGTGCAGGGCTACTGTAAGAATTGCTGATCTAGGGCTGCTTTCCAGCCAAATTGTTTAAAGAGCCTCTTCACTTCACGCTGCCAGCGCTTTGTACGGTGGTTCTGGACAGTGTAACCGTATCCTGATGGCCTGCAGGTACCTGGCTTTTCTATTTTGGCCAGACACAAACCTCAGTGGAAGAGAGCAGCATTTCTCCCGGCTGAAGCACTCTGCCCTTTTTGTGCAGGGCTGCAGCACAGAAGCTGTAACCTTGAGCAGCTTGGTAAAGCCGTGGGCTTTCTGTGTGCTGGCTGTTGTCACTTGGGCTGTGCCTGCCGTCCCCCGCCCTGACACCCCTCTGTGGGATGTCCCCAGTCCGTCCTCTGGCTTGAGGGCAGCTTGGGAGTCCCGGCTGGTAGCAGCAGCTACCAGCAAGAGGCGAGAGGTCTGTGTAAGCACAGCTCTCTCAGGAAGCTGCCCTAAGTATTTAGGTAAGAGGTGTCTGGTCTTAAAAAACAACTGTGGCTCCCCAGTGCTAGGGAATATTTATGTCACTTGTCTCAAAAACAAAACAAAAAACCCTAACAAAACAAAACCAAAAAACAACCCCAAGAAAAGAAGAAGAAAGGCAGTGGGAACACTCAGCTGCGACATGACGCGTGAGTCCCCCCAACACCCGGGTGCCCCAGGGCTGGGGTGGACTATTACAAACTGTGGGAGGCATCGCAGCCGCCTCACAGATCTTCCAGGGGAAGCAGCTGTGGTTTTAATCCTGACATCAACCACCCAAATCTGCAATTAGGCAAAGTGCTCTTTTGGAGCTGTCTCTATATCTGTAGAAAGGCTGCTCAAAGTATGTAATTACTCGGACTCGACTGTCCCGCGGGAGCCAAGTGGAGGATGGCTATGGCAAGCTCCTCACAGCCATATCCCTGCTCTACGGCACAGGCAGCTGGTCCCGGGGAGCGCAGGCACCCAGGACGCAGCGCCGGGCGCTCCTAGGGATGGGGGACATTGCTGACACCATGCCCTGGGTCCTGGTGGCAGCTCCCATGCCACTGTGAGCGAATCTGACATGCTTTGCCACTGCATTACTGAGTATTGCAACCACTGTGTCTTCCTGCCGGTGTCTTCTCTGCAAGGTGCCTTACTCTGCTCTGAGTCTACCTACAGCCTTGAGAGGAGAAAGGAAAATGCCACTTGACAGTCAGATATTTTTCTCCTGACTCCTTTCCAGTTTCGTGGATCCTCTCTCTGTTTTCGGACTCACATGTGCTGAAGTAATTTGCAGTCATGTCTAGATTTTGCATTGCCACTAACTCCATTAGTTCAGGGATTTCTTCTCCCAGAAGAGCTGGAGTTCCTGCAGCTGCTGCTGTCTTGCCAGTTAATTTCTCATATATTTCCTTTCAAATCTGAATTGAATTAGCGAGCATACGTAATGAAGCACAGTAGGAAGACAAAAGGCAGATAAAAGCTGACACAGACCAGATGCCTCTCTCAGCCACTGCAACACCAATAGAGAGTGTGGGTAAACGTCAGGTGAATGAGAGAAACCAGGACATAGACAAACAACTTGCCAGGATTTGATCATCAGCTGCTTACATAGGGGTTTTGAAAATTCCCTGCCCACAGGGCATCAACGTTTCTCTGAGCTTCCCAAGTATTGTGTAGTTCAAGGAAGATATTGAGAAGGAGCTCATTCGCATTAGAAAAATGTTGAACAGTGTGGGAACCAATGGTTGAAGGAAGACCAGCAGAAAAGACCATCCTAAGAGAGCACAGCACATGAACAACAGCAACAAAAATCAATCAAAAAACCACACACACAATCAGTCTCCCTTCTCCTCAGTAGGATACCCTGCCCATCTTTGAGACTGCTCATTCTCAGTTATATGCACCTTCATTAATTAGTGCCTATCAGCACTGCAGCACACACACACAAAGCATTCAGTGCCCAGGAGACATTAACACTCCCCATCAACAGCACCACAAGCTTGTAACTGCATCCTCCATTTTCTGCTCTGGCTTTCTATAGAAAATCAAATGAAGGTCAAATTCCTCATATTCAAGGCAGCCGGTAGCAAGGGCTCAGGAGCTGCAGGGAGCAATGCAAGGCTGTGGGAAGGAACCTGTGAGTGGGAGGTGGGCTCCACACAGGGGGAAGAGGGTGTCCAGCAGCAGAGATACCCTGCTCCAGAGCAGGGTGGAGACCCAGAGCTCATCCTGAGAGCACAGCTACCTTCTCCACAAAGACACTCACCAGACACAAAGGGTCCCATTTGCCTGGACTGCACCCTGCTGCGCAGGACAGAGCTTGGTATGCAGCTGCAGTGAACCCATTTAAGCGCAGCACTGATCCTAGGTCAATGCCCTACACCTGCCACTTTGGCTTTCTTATTTAACTTGCACCAACGCAGCTGGTCCTACGGCTTGCTCCAGTGCAGAGTAAGCAATACCATAGCCCTCAGCACCTTTGCTGCAAAGTCCCTCATTCTTCATAGGCCTTATTGTATAGTATATGGGAAGGAAAAGGTGTGCACAACTCACGTGCATGGTAGAAACATAGCTCTTCAAATCCTTCTCACCCTCCTTCTTGCTTCTAACGCACAAAGTCCTGCATATGTTTCAAATATATGTAAATATGCAAATAAATAAATGCATGCCTTTTTCTCCCAGGTGCCATTTTCCCTGAGCTGTGTACTGCAGCCAGCGCTGGGGTGGGGCACCCACGGCTGCCGAAGGACAAGCGAGTGGTGGCAGCTGTCCCACTGCCCACCTGCTGCCTGCGAAGCAAGCCCCTGTCCTTTGGGTCTTGCACTGCCAGGCCACCAGCCTGGCTGGACCTCTCAGATACCCTCAACTGCGTTTTTAAAATATTACAGAAGGCCTTGGAGAATAACTGTTGAGAGGAACATACCGCCCCCCACTCATTCTCTGCATCCTCCTCTTCCCAGCCTTGTACGAAGACACTGTGAAATGGTTCGTAGGCTTCTGTGCATGTAGATGTTTACTGAAAATGTCTCCTTCCCCAAGCAGAGTTTCAGCATGTTTCAGAGCTTCCTCATGGAAACTCCCCCAGTGAATGGCTCTGCTGGCACCAGCTTAGCTGACTGAAGTGGAAGGGGATTTGCACTTTTTAAAGACCTCTCCCTTTCTTTTCTTCTGTGAATCTTTGTTGAAGAAGTGATGTGAAATTATCTTGGAAGAACTGGGGGTGTTGCCTTTCGTTGACAAAAAATAAGGCATGAAAGATTTGTTCACAGAGTTTTTGTCTGTGTGTTTATTTTTCAACTCTCCAAATTTCCAGTCTCCCTGATGGTCTCCCAGGGTGAGCAGAGCCTTCAGTTAAAGGCTTGTTGAAGAAGTGAAAACACAAAATTTTTAACATAAGTGGTTTTCTCACTTCTGTTTGCCAGATATTTTATTAAGTGCTAGGAAAATAAGCAAATTAAACCTCCCACTGATTTTATTATAAATAGATCAGACACTCGAAGCCCTCCAGTTTTTGCAATTTGTTTCACGAAAAGTCAGCTGGCTTTCAATTCTGATGTTCTTCCTGCATAGCAAAGGAGAAGGAAGGTACAACCCTTTAGTCCTGATTCGTAGTTTGCTTTTTAGATCCACCTTCTACGCGAGTCACTTCTGGCAGCTGATTGAGATTTCTTCCTCGTGGTGCACGAAGGGGGAGAGTTGCATGAGATGTCTCCAGCACCTTTTGGAGGACCAGCTGCCCCCCTGGCCTCCTCCTCCGACAGCCACCTGTGTCCCTGGTCCCTCTGTGCATCATTTCATCCCTGTGTAGGGATTTCATCCCAGCCTCAGCTAGGCCGAGTTTCCTACAAGCACTGTGTCCCGCAGGCTTTGCAGGAGGCTTTGCTTTCCAGCTCAACACGGAGGAAAGATGATGCTTTCAATTCCCTTTGCCCGCAGGCTCTCTCATAGTCCCACAGGGAGGTAAAAGGAAGTGACTGTTTATTAACAGAGGATCCAAATGCGAAAGAGCTGCAGAAAGCAAATCGGAGTGAGGCATTCACTGAATGAGCCATGATAACCCTGCCTAAAAAACTGGTTTTGCAGGAAAAAGAAGCCAAAAGCAGGAAGAAGAACCATGTAGGCAAGCACTGAGAAATAGTCAGAGAAATACAGTATTTCCTCACCCGACTTGATAGTTGCTCATTTTTATGTTATCAGCCTGTGAATCCAGCACACCTACTAAGATGTTGTGATATAGGGCTGCTTTTATGGCGTAGTTTTATAAGAACTCTGATTTGGTGAGCATTTGAGCTACTGCTTATGTACCCTGTTTGTAGAAGAATTTCCTGGCTAGCTAAGGTACTTCCTTTGCTTTTTAACAGCAGCAAAAATCTCCCTTTCCCCACTCCCTGGGGGAAGTACCTTGACCAGCCGCGGAGGCAGCGAGGTTAGCGTGCCCGGGAGGGTCCCGGCGGGCCCCCGCTCTGCACCCCTGCGGCTTCGCCTGCGAACGCGCCCAGGCCCAGAGGTGGGTGGCAGAAGACACTGGGCACTGAAGGAGCCAGAAATAAAGCTAGGGAGAGGAAGTTCAAAAATAGCTGAGTTTTTCCTGTAAGTCTGGGTTATTTATTTAATTTGTTGTTGTTTTGGTTTTTCCCCCCTCCCTCAATGATAGGGGAACAAGGAAAGGGGGAAACTTCGGGAAACAGGCAAGGGAATAAAAAAACCTTCAGAGGAAACATAGGGGAAAAAGAGAAGGATTTAAGGAGAACGCTATCAAGGATAAGAGCTTCCCCTAGATACCAATCAGATTTTAATTATGAAGAAAGAACAGAAACTGAGAACAGCAGGAAAACCGCCTTCCTCTTCCACCCAGGCTTTCAGCACTGCCATTTGCAGCTGGGCCCCTGTAGCCCTCCCTGGCGCACGCCCCGGGGCTGGGGTTGCTGAGCTCCCCACAGCCGGCCAGGGACACCCTAAGGGGTGGGAGCCCGGGCTCCCTGCCCCCAGAAAACCACACAGCCCTGCTGCCCTGGACCCCATTCAATGCCCTGCTCTGGTTTCCGTGACCCCGCTGGCTGCTGCCCCTCCACCCCACGGGGCCCAGCCGCAGTCCCACAGCTCCATAGGGCAGGGCAGAGCCAGGGCACAGCAAGTCCAGGGCATGGGCACAGCCAGGGTTTCAACAGCAGAAGCTGAAGGAAGAGGAGGCGAGCCCGAAGGCGAGCAAACCGAACTGGTGTGTTGCTGACACAGGGTGCATCTATGCTGCCAAGGGCTCCTGCGATGCTGTCACCTACCGGCTTTACTTGGCCTCCACCAGCCCCTTTTGCAGCCCTGCTGCTTGGGAACGTTGCTCCGCTGCAAACCCTCCTGGAAGGACTTGGTGGATGAACGCAGCCCCTGCCCAGCCTGGGGGGAGCCTATCTCACATCGCCGAGATAGGCCACCACGGTGTGGTCACATCTGGGGATGTGTGCTGGTGGTAACGTATAAGGCAGTAGAGAAGGAGCAGAGATTATCTCTATACCAGGGATGGAACTACATTTCCTACCGTGGCACATCAGATTAATTACTATCTGGTGTATATGAAACTGTCACCTGGAGCAAATCAGGATCTGTTACACGTGGGAAGTGGAAAGACCCCCTTACCAACACTGCTGGCTGCATACACCCCTGCATTACTGCACATGGAGTCGTGAGAGAGATTTTCAGGGAAATCTGCTGAGACACAGAGCTATAACAGGTTATTTTATTAGTGGATCTCACCTGAGGATCTCGGAGTGTTTTACATCACCTCTGTCAGCTTGACAAGCTCCTTTAAATGCTCCCCTACACCAAAGGTGGGGATGGAGATGGCAGAGAGCCAAAGGGTGGATGTTCACCGGGCAGCAAGTGAGATGCTGGTACCAGGCTCTGACTTCCATGTGTAGCTTGAGCCCTGGCAGGGGCTGTCCCGGGGAGCCCTCCTGGCACGGATGTCCCACATGTGGAACCAGACACAAGCCCCCTCCTGGGGCAATGGCCAGCATCATGCTCAGTGTGTGCCCAGTGAGTTAATTAGCAAGGGAAGGAGAGAGGCTTCTCCAACCCTTCCCTCAGCAGCATCTTTAGTGAATTCTGCTTTTTTCACCCCAGAAAGGGTCATAATCCAGAGAGGGACCATCACCCGTCCCCTGCCGCACAAGCCAGTGCTGCGTGAGGGCTGAGGCCTCTCAGCTCCTGCTACCTCCGACGGCAGCACTGCTCAGCGCGCTCCTCACCTCAGCCCCTGCCCTTTACCCTTGTAAGATGTTGCTTGGTGCGTCCCTGGTTTCCCCCGGCCTGCGTAATATCTGCTGCCCGTCAGTGACGCTGTGGAAGAGGCCCACACCCTGAGGACTCACCTCTCTTTTCCACAGCCATAAAAGGGAAAACAAAATGTTTAAATTTGAATGCTTTGAAGTTTTGCAGAATAAACAAACTTCTTCGTGTGGACTGCAATGGGGAAAAAATTCACAGAATGCTCCATAAGGCGTAATAAATCTGGCATCCATTGCATTATCTGTGCACCCATGGCAAATAATACATTAAAGACCTGAAAACAAAGTGCCCGGGGACACCATGTTATTAAAAAACAGGGAATCAGTCTTGCTATCTTGGAAGGCAACCAAAGCATCCAAGGCACACGTAGAGATGGGATCAAAACCCAGTGAGAGAGCTGCAGGACTAGTAGAAGCGTGACATTAATGGAATTCACTTTAAAGGCTCCTAAACCTGGAAACATTTCCTATACAATGAGAGATGGTTTAATGCAGGATGCCCTTGGAGGCCTGAAGCAACTGTAAACACGTACTTATGGAGTGTTATGAGCCTTCTACACTGTAGAGAAAAAGGGTGTGAAAAATGGAAATATGCTTGGGGTGGAGGCAGCTTGGGGCCATTTGTTTGTACTCTGTCTGCATTCCTTGCTGGCCTTGCCTCTAAATCATCATTATCACAGATCCCCAACAGCTGAGTGATCTCCAATGGAAAAATGTCAAGGCAGGCAATGTGTAAGGAAAACACGCTCATACATTAGGCAGACCTCTGAGGCACAACTTCTTCTAAACAAGTACTGGATGAAATTGCAGCTCAAATGAATGGATTTCAACGCATTTCCCCGTCACTTTTTAAAACTTTCTTGGAAAGCTGGTTAAATGAGATCTAGATAAGGCTAAGGCTCGACTGTGCTGTTGTCAAGGGAACACATCCACACACACATTATTAATGATTGACTTGGGGGGTCATTGCTCACTTTTGTTTGGATAGTGTCTCAGCCCATACCAAAATCCTGGCTACAATTTTTCAGCTGGGCTGTGCTGCATAGAGGGTTACAGCCAACCGCTGGGATCAAGCACCCTTGAACACCCAGGGATGGCGGTACGCGACTGTAAGTCATTTGGGCAGGGTTCTTTTCACCTCCTTTTGGCTGCTTGGGATTGAGCATCACGTTATAGTTACTGTTCACCTCCCACCTCCAGCCAAAGGACACAGAAAGGAGCCGAAGGAGGAGGAAGCAGCCTGTGCCACGTGAGGGGTCCGAGGCAGAGGGACCTAACTGTACCACTGAACAGCCTACCCCTGGAGCCTACTGGTTAGTTCAGTCAGCAATTACTCCTCATCCTCTAATCCCTGTTTAAAATATCCTGGGCTAAAGACCAAGACAGACAGGACCAGTTCCTGGCAGGACTGAGCACACCTGCAGCAGTGAAAAGGAGAGCTGTCAGCGACACTGGGAGCACCTCAACCGGCCTCACCTGCTCTCTGCCACACGGCCCGCGTTCCTCGCATTTTAGGGCTTGTTGCCCTCTCTGGTGAGATGATGCACGGGGACCCCCAGTGCCCTGTGCTCCAGCCTTGGGCTGCCAGGAGCACGAGGGGGAGACTGGCTTTGGGAAACTCACCATTTCGGTTGTCTACTGGCCCGCTAAAGGAATCTTATTTTTTTCCCTGCAAATAAACAAATAAATAAATAAATATTTTGCAAGACCTGGGACACAGAAACAATCAGGTCTGAAATCTGCAAGTTTTGGGCAGCCACATTTTTCATATTTAGGTGTAACTTCCCTCAAAGAGCATGACTTAGCCTCCTGCACCCTTATGAATGAAGACTTTTGAAGCCTAGCTAATAGGAATCAGAGCTGCAAAGCTGGAAAAAAAAGCAGCTTAGGTAAACACAAGCTTTTTTTTTTTAATGAAAGCCCCAAGTGTCCTAGTAGCAAACCTGGTGCTGGGGCAGCAGTGGGAGCCCCATGCCGCAGTCTGGTACGGGGGCTGCAGTCACCCCGTCCCACCACCTCACTCAGGGTGAGTGGTGCCCGCCTGGCCATGGGTGGCCGTGGGCCTTCCAGGGCACCCAAGGCAGACAGTCCGTGATGCTGGCTCTCAGCGCGGGCTGAAAAGCGGAAGAGAAGGAGGTTTGTGCCGATGGCGGCTGCTCCCTGCGTTGCCATGGCAACACATCTGCTTCCTCCATTTCCCCGCTCCCTGCCAAGGGAGAGCTCCAGCCCTGCCGGCGTCAACACGAGCCCAGGAGAAGTCCAAGTCCCAACAAAACACCTTTTCACTGGTCCCTCGCTCTCCTGGGCCACAGCCCTCTCTTCAATGACTGCAAAAACCTTTACTCTCCTGCAAAGAGTTTGCCTTGCCCCTGCTGCCCTGCTCACGAAAACGCCATGTAAGCCCTGAGCACTCAGGTACCCTTGCAGCATCGGGGCCAGCAGCTCCCTTCCCTGCCATGGGTATCGTCACATCCCATGGGAAGCAGCAGCCCCCTGCCTCATCACCTCACCTTTTTCCAGGCCTGCAAGCTTATATTTGCCCCTCTCAGAGGCTTGATGAGCCCCGAGTTTTCCGTTCAGGTCCTTTTCACAGCATCTTTTGCTTTGGGAGGTTTATGGCAAACCTCCACTGATGAGTAGGCGCAAGCTCAAGCTCCTGTTGATGCACCAGTTGCTCACCCACCACGTCCCAGCCTCACTTCCCTGAAGAAAACACCCACAAGTACTCGGGTGCTCACAGGAAAGTGCGGGTTACAGTATTAAGAAAGGGTTCCCACAGCTCTGGAGGGATTGTGAACGGCACGGCTCCTGTGGCAGAGCTGGACCATTGATGCGCGAGGTGCCCGGATGCCAGCGCCGGCCAGGGCGAGCCCCTTGTGCCGCTGGTTTCTGACATCTGGTGCAATCAGCAGTTCGGAAGCGGTTCCTCTCCGCTTTCACAACTTCTGCAGAAATAATTGCTGGCGAAGGCAAAGCGTACGCTCGGCGGTTCCTCCAGCAGCTTATCAGGGCGTCCACGCCGAGCTCCCGGGAAGGGCTGCTCGGGCAGGAGGAGCTGGCACTGCCTGCTCGCCTGATCCAGCCTTGAACCGGCAGGACCGCTTGGTTGCTCTTCCACTGGGCAAGTGCCAGGCTTTGCAAAGCCATTTCCACCAGCTCAGAAAGTTACTTTTCTCTTCTATTCAACCAATTCATGCCCCTGATAAGCTGTCTGGTTTGAAAAAAAAAACCACCTTTGGCTTCGTAGAAGCTTTTCAGCTCATTGAAGCAATGGGGGTGAAATCCCCCAAAGGTTGGACTGTGGTTTCAAGGAGCATTTTAGCCACCGGCTGGGAGCACAGCTGTAATGGTATTTATTTACCATGTCTTACCCCGCCCAGAGTCCACTGACATACTGGTGGCAACAGTCAGAAGGGTCAGTGTTCCCAAAATGCCACACACTGAAACCTTGTAGTGAGGATGTAGCAATGGATTTCTTATATTGAAAGAAAATAATAAATTCTGTCTCTTTGAGCCTGGCAGTCTCCTCCTGCTTAGCACACCCAGCGCAGAGATGCTGCAGCAAAGCAGGCAAAGAAACTGCCTTATGGGTGGCATCACCTTCAAAACGCAGGACAGAGGTGCAGCTCTGCTCCTTCCAGCTGTCCTGCACCCCACCTCGGCGAGCCCGTCCCTCGCATCCTCCACCCCTGCACCGCAGAGCATCGTGTGCCTCGGCAGAGGGACAAACAGGGGTAAATGCGGTTGTGGATCTCACCAGCACTGATCCTGCCTCATTCGGTCCTGGCACTTCAGCTTCCAAAAGTTACTCTTTGCCAAGGGGATTACTTTGCTCTGTGGTTTTGTTTGCAACTTGTTCTGGACTTGTAAAAATCTCATTTAGCTTCTAGCTGTAGCCAGCAACTTGTTCCTAAGGGTAACCTTGTGACTGTACTGAAGTTCCGTGCTTCTTTAACTACTTTCTTCTCTCTGCTCATAGCAAGGAAACAGGATGTCACAGCTTTGCCAAAATATTTTACTAAATAAATAGAACTGCAGGCAGTCTCCACAAGCCAGTCTAACAGTGCCACATGACCCCAACTGGCAAGAGACAAGGGTTACATTTAAATTCAATTTTAATTCAGCAAAACATCAACACTTATTTACCACAGTCCATAAAATTCATGTGACAAAATACCTCCAACAGACAGATTAGTAGCCCTCTTACTCCAGCAATGTAAAAGCACAACAAATCAAGTCAGCACATGTTCTGCAGTATCACACCAGGCTGGCAGCAACACATGCACTAGCAAGTGGTTCCTCGCTGAAATCTCTGCCTGCCCCGGGGCTCTCTGTGCATCTGGCAGCCCTGAATTCCCTTGCCACCTCTGTCTTGTTCCCGGGGGACCTTCCAGTTGTCTGAAGCAGCTAAGGGTCCACCTTTAGTATAAGCTATACATTGCAGCACCGTAAAGGGACATGGTTACACATGTCCCATTTGGTCTGTTGACATTGGTTTTGAAGGAAGCACCACCTTGCCGTTACTGTTCCTAATGCCCATGCCACTGCCACCATGCCACATGAAGGATGTTGCTGGATGTGCTACCCAGACCCCCCCAGTTTAGGTGCAGCTTCATAAGCCTTAGCAGCAGAGGAGAGGACGGGCTGGTAAAATCATGCTTGATAGCAGAACAGTTCAACCTTGCCTCCAACGCAGGTGTTTTACTCCACGCCCTGGGATCACACACCTTGCCAGTGCTGCCCATGGTAGTACCTGGGAATTTGGCCCTGGCCAAGAGCCACTAAACCCCACTGGCCATGATGGTCGCACTCCTTGAGGTTATTGCATTTGTTTTCTCATTGGAAGCACAACTCTGGGCCCATTTGGGTCCTCCCTGGCCCGGGACAGGTGGAGGAAGCCCTACTCTGAAAGCCTGTCCATTCAGGCCTGTCCACCTGCAGACAGCCCACGTGTGAGGACACAGCATGGCCCCGCCAACCACCACGAGCAGCCTCACGATTTACTTGCCAGAGCCAAAGCCGTCAGCCACAGCCCCATCACAACATGGCCTACTTAGTATCGAGGCAGCGATAAAAACACAACCTCTCTGTCAGCACAAGCTCCTTCAAACATGTGCCTGGAGCCAGAGGACTGGAGCGAGGTCCTCACGCAGGTCTGGGCTTCCTTATGTGGCAGCTCCGGGGCCATTGCCATCCATCACACATCTGCCAAACCGCACATCCCCCTGCGGCACGCCAGCCCTCTCTGATCCTAGTGGGGATGGGGCAGGTCCAGCCCGGATTTGTGCTCTGCACCCAGTGCTACAGACAGGAGCACGATGAAGGGCAGGATGCGTGATGGGAAATCGGGAACTGAGCCTGGGATGCGCAAGCGCCTATGGGTGGAGGTGGACCTGCAGAGACCTGCCGTGCCGAGCCGCCCCGCCGGCGGGACACCGCCTGCCCGGCCCTGCCCCAGTGGGGAGGAGGCCGAGGGGCTCGTCCTCGCCCTCCTGGCAGACCCACTCCTGCCTCTGTGCTCCTGCGTCGGCCCCGGCCTTCGCCTGTGGGCCATCGCTCCCACGCGCCCACTGCTCACGGGGACAGAGGCGGCAATGGGGAAGACCTGCACCCTTGGCTTGACAGGTATTTCTGAGGCAATCACAGATGGAAAAAAAGAGGAATGGAAACCTCTCCTTCTTCATCTGAATCTTCAGGGCTTCATGTACGCTCCAAAGGAGAAAAGAGGACAGACATGCAATTTTCTTACCATCGCCCATGCTATTGAATGCAATATATGAAGACATACAAGCAAACCATCACGGTTATTGGGAATTCACAGTAACTACTTGACATGAAGTGAAGGACAAACTGGCCCTCGCATTGCTGCTTGCTGGTGAGCAGATGACATAGCTGCTGGGGGGTTGTGCCCTGGGAGCCCCCCCGGCTGCGGGGCGGGGGTTTCTCAGGGCACAGTATCTGCTCCGGCTAACTCCCGCTCCCCAGGACGCGTCTTCAGGAAACCGAAAGAAGAGGTTTGCCAGGGCTCAGCTAACTCGGGCTGTGAACTTCTCCTGCCACCAGCACACTTAATAAACGGGGCGACGTCTACTCCAGCAGCCTGATCTCATCACCCCAGGGATCCCCACGGCAGTTTCACCTGGGCCGTCGTTCCCATCCCGCCGGGTGCGGCCCCGAGATGATATCTCCTGCTGGGCGGCAGGAAGGAGCAGGGATGCAAGGAGCGGACCAGCTTTCCCAGCCCTCTGCATCTTCACAGGAACAGCCCGGAGGTTAAGAGCAGGCGCCGTCAGCAAGGCTTCCTCTACTCCTCCGCGAGGCGCGCCGTGCCCCGGGGGTGGTGTGTCCCCAGTGCCAGCTCCCTGCCAGGGCTTATCCAGAGGCAAAGCTGACTCGGGCTGCTGTGCTTGCCGCTCCCCTTCTCTGCCTGGGACCACAAGGACCAGAGAGGAGCATTTCTTGCTCCGCCTCGGCAGGACAGCATTATCTCGGTATAAAAAACCAAAACTGAAACACATTATTGCTTCCAGCTTAAAGATCCAGAAAAACAAGGAAAATGTCCCATGCCAAACGCAGGCAGCACAAGCCCATTGCCTTTGGTCAGGAGATTTATAGGGGGTTACGTCAGATGCAAGGACTAACAGCATCATTTCCCTTAGCAGGGCAGGCACACGACGGGGGAGGCAGGAGCCCTCGCGCCCCTGGCTGCCGGCTGCGCGGGGGCCGGCGCGGGAGCCGCGGCTGGCAGGGCCCCTGGCATCCCCCCCGCACCTGGCAGAGCAGAGGGACCGGAGTGGGGGAGCTGCTCCCGCAGGGACGCCTTCTTTGCTGGCCATTGAGCGGGCTGCCAGAGTGAGGGGATGGAAGGAGGTGCACAGGAAGCGAGACCATGCGGCTATAAATCCTGTCAAGTCTAACGATGTTTTTTCAAGCATATTTTCCTGACTTCCCTCCCAAGGGATCAAACCCAAGAGATGGTTATGTCTGATCTTTAGGTAACCCAGAAACAAAATGTTTCCCAAACAAATAATCACATTGCAGTCTGACAACGTTCATTATTACAAAAGAACATTTTATTTCCATTTTTTCTGGGTGTACTATATTGCAACGTAACACTATGCAGGTCTATTATCATATTAAGATTCTTGCTACGGAATTCAGTTTGTCCATTTGGTCAAATTTCAAAGTTTTTCCTTGGCATTCTTACAGGACTCGTCACTACTTAAGCACACAAATTAGTGGAAGCACCAGAAATGTGATATGAGACTTGGAGCAGGTGCTTTCCAATCATAATTTGCAAAAGTTGTTGGGCTGACTAGATGCAGGAGGTCAGCACAAATATCCATCCTAATTTTGACAAAGGAGGAGATGCACATCTCCAGATTTTGATCACACAGTAGATTTGCTTTTCAGGCTTAATGTACTATTTAGGTTGTCTTCTTATTTTTGATGCACACTTTGTCATCTCTGCTTCCGTTACCAAGGAAGATTTGTATTGTTTTTGAGCAATAATGTAAAATGCCTTGCTTATATTCTGGAATTGTCTTACTTGTTAGGCACCTGATTAATGTAAGTAGTTATATAAACTCAAACAAACCATGCCTAAAGTATTATCCACAAAATGTCCATCCATTCTAAGTCAAATACTATAGGTCACAGAAAAGTATAGTATGCATTGCATGTGAATATACATATGAGCAGTACATGAATCACTGAGTAAATATGGCACTTTTACATATTTTCCTGGATGTCATACAGAATTAGGAAACAATCTTCTCTTAGCTGACGCATTTCTAAAATACTGTAATATGGTTTTGGAAAATATACCCCACAGACTAGACAGTAAGAAGTTTAGAAAAGTCAACAGTGCAGCTACCTGAGTTTGTTTCATTAAGTTTAAGCAATTAGCAGTAATGTGATATTTTATCATTCACTGCGAGCCTGAGAGTTGTCTACCCACAAAAGCACGTGGCTCGGCAAGATGATGAACTGACCTAGCAGCTCAGCACCTCCAAAGTGACTTGTCCCACCTTCTCCTTGCCCGGACCCTGGCTGCAGAGTCCTGTCCCCTTGCTATTCCTACCCTAGCATCCATCCGATCCTTTGGAGAGCTGATCCAGCAGAAAATTAGTCCCTTTTTTTAACTGGCTTAGTTTTCTTCTGGCTTAAAAAGTTGATTTGTCCTGTGGAGGGATCAGACCAGCACCAGACCAGTAAAGGTACAAGAGAAGCAGCTGGAACATGTTGGTAGGAATAGGGAGCATGGGAGGAGGAGGGAACTGCCCCTTTTTGGTGGCAGTGAGCTGTTAGATTGACTAAGCTGCCTCAGCAGACCAAACCCTTGGAGAAGATACAGTTATTAGCGCGAAAGTGCTTAGACCGGTATAGTTTATTCCTATCTAGAAGGTGAATAAAGATATACCAGCACAAGGCACTTTATACTTACGTAACTGTGTCCACATGAGGGGTTGCACTGGTATAAGTATAATCAGTAACAAACAAAACACCCACATCCCTTAAGTGATGTATTTACAAAAATGGCGTAGAACAGGTCTCCAAACTTCAGTTATGAGGTGTGCATAACTTCCATTCAGAAAACAAACCACAAACTACACATGAAACAACATGAGACACAAAATAAATTAGGGATTTAAAATTCTACATCTAGGAATATAAAGATTTTTTTTTAAAAAACTTTAAATGTAATCCCATATTTCAAATCTAAGTAAGAGAACTATACAGCTCCACCGATTACATGGACATTTTAAACAGTTTACATTCATCAGGGACAACAGCACTTTGGTTTATATAATTAGGTTAATATGAGCAATGAAACATTTCTCTCCCTCACATTACATCAAAGTGAATACATGTAGAATATACATACTGCCAAGCTGTTCCAATAAGTGCATTCCATACACGAGTAAGAGTAGCTCTCGCAATAGCTACATCAGTTATAGGTCTTTAATAGAACTAAATCAAACCCCTTTAAAAAGCTTGCTTTGATTCCTTCATGCCCGACCCATTTTTGACTAATCACATGGATCTTCTCCAGAACATAGCCAAGCGCAAAAAATAAGTCTGACTTGGTACTGTGGCAAGCCCACATACCAGATTGCATAGCACATCCTGGATCCATGAGGAAATTCTCATTTTAGTTTGTCTCCCCACCTTTATAAGTCAGACTCTTAAAACAACAGTATGCTTTTGTACCAAGCTCAAGAACTCAGATTAACTGCAGCTCAAGACACGCAACGGCAGTTAGAAAACATTTAAAAGCAATCAACCTGACAATCATCAGACAATTATTTTACATAACTTCAAACAATCAGCAACTCAACCTCTGCAATTTATAAACAGCATTACTCCTAGAGAAAGAAGTACTTATTCCTAGATATTTTTCCAAAGCATTTATCCAGTGCCTGCATCTGATTCAAACATGTGTTGTTGGATAGGATGAAGAGATCTCCTCCCAGCAAAATATTCTACTGTCATATGGTTATTTTTGATTAGCTTAAATTACCTTGTGAGCAGCACGTGAGTTATCATATTACTGCCAAAGTTGCCTGAAAGAAAGCAAATGGCTGGATTAAATAAACAACTGAACATGGCTTCAGAGGATAAAGGTCCCAACCTGATGCATAATCATTACAGATTATTACATTATTTTAAAAAGCAGACTTCCAACTGTATGATTTCCAATTTAATTACCAGCTGGGAGGTGAAAACATAGCCTTCATCACTGTCCTCTGGTACTGAGATTGAGAAGTTAATGTATTCATTTAATCTCATTTTTGCAAATCTGCAAATGTTCCTGTGCTGAGCTTGGTTATATGATACCCAAGCTCAATTAAGGAGTGTATTAGATGCTATTTCCTTGTCAGAATCTTTAAAAACTAAAGACGATTGCACTTACTTCTTCTGGATCCCGTTCCTGCAAGGTGCCAAGCATCCCGGTGGGGAAGTGAACTGAGGGGGGCAGAGGGCACTTGCTCCCTTGCAGGACTGGGTGTTTAGTGGAGGATGGGCAGGGGATTTTTCAAGATGGTGTTTCATCTCGCTGGGTTGACGTTTCCAACACAGTGAGTTCATTGCACCCCTTTCATTCAAGTTAGCAGGAAATGGGCAGCCGCATCCCTTTGCACTGTTTGGAAAATCTTCAACGTGAGTCATTTTGGTCCTGACTCCTCTGTGAACTGTGCCCTTACTCCTTCTGCCCCAGAGAGGAAATTGCAGTCGGTGCCTCCTGCTTGGCACCGTGTTTGAACAGAGAGCTAGACTAAGCTTGCCAAAAGGCCCTGAAGGAGTTCTGCATGCTCCCTCAGACCCATTAAAATACATAAAGAACCTTTTCTACTTGCTTTGTCCATCTGAGAAATCCAAGTCATAAATAAAAAAGGATGGTCAACCCAGATTTGATCTTGTTAGATGTTGAACACCTACTGCCACTGAAGAAAAGAGGAAACAGGGCATTCAACACCTGCAGCATCACCCGTTGAAGACCGCATCCTAAGGGATTAACAATAACCAGGAAGACAACATAATCATCTATTACAAATTACGCAACCCAAAGCATACCGCTTAAACCCAGTTCCCCTGTTGGGATTAGGCAAAGGAAAAAAAAAAATCAGCAGATAAAACCATTTACTTTTACCAGTAAAAATTAAGTTACAGATACCCTTGATCTCAGGGCAAAACAAACTTAAAAAATATCTTAAAACAGTGAAAAAATACGAGAAAATTTTATTTAAAAATATATGTACTCCTTACTCCAAATTTGTTTGTACAGAAAGGATTTGTTTGAAAAAGAAAAAAATAATGACAAACTAAATGCATATTCGGAGTATGCACTTTCTACAGCGTATTTGGTAGAAGCGTTATTTCTGGAAAACTGAGCGAGAGGAAGTTAGTTATTCAGCTTTCATTTGTTCCCTGACATCAGAAGGCAACGTTTCAAACAAGGTGTCCTCTACAGTGAAACCAGTCCGCTTCAGAGCTCTACATTCACCGAGCTCAGGTGGGAGGATTTCAAAGTGATTGCCTTTAATATCCAAGTAGGAGAGGAATACCAAATTACCAATTTTAGGTGAAAGGACTGACAAGTTATTTTTCCCAATTTTCAGAGTCTTAAGTTTTTTGCAAAAGTATAGTTCATCTGGCACGCTCTCCACTTTGTTGCAAGTAATGGAAAAGTATTGTAAACTCTGCAGAACTCCTATTTCAGGTGGGATAAAGCGAATGTCATTGTAAGACAAATCCAAGTATCTGATTTTGTTGCATAGGAATAGGTGGGATGGAAGAACCTCTATTTTGTTATGGCTGAAGGAAAGCCGCTCGAGACTAGTGAGTTTCTTTATATGCTCTGGGATGTAGGTTATACTGTTGTACCACAGCTTTAGGATTGTCAGTTTTCGCAGATGTTGAAAACTTACTATTTCCTCAATGGATTTGAGGTTGTTTTCCTTTAGATCCAATTCCTGAAGACTGAGAAGGCTGAAGACTGCATGAGGAATGCGCTCTAAATCACAATGAACCAATTCCAGCTGTGTCAGGTTGACCATTTTCTTCAGGTTGTTGAGCATCACTAACTTAGTGCCGTCGTTATGGATGCACAATTTTTGCAGGTGACTTGAAACATCGACTGCAGATTGTGGGATTTTGGACAAATTACTTTTTATGTAAAGAACTTTAAGGCTTTTAAGTTCCCGAAAAGACTCCAGTGTAATGTTTTTGGAAATATCATGACTTAGAGAGCCAATTAAATAGAGCTCCTCCAAATTTCTGAGGCCATACATCCAGTGTGGAAGTTCTCTGATGTCATCAAACTTGACACTCAAGATCTTGAGATTCTCCTTCAGAAATGCCAAGGCGGCGCTGTGGATCTTCACAGAGCACTGGTGCAACGAGAGCTCCTGGAGATTGTCCAACTGTGCAATGGTTGCTGGTATCATTACATTATTAATTATTTCAAGCTTTAAAGACTGCAGCTCAGTAATTTCAAAAACTGTGTCTGGTAGTCCAGAGAGCATGAAAAGTTGTAGCTCCAAATGGCTATGGGAGTTTGTCTGTAGCCTCTGTCGCAGTTTATCTGCAGTCCACTCGTTGTTTAGGTTCAGCTGTTTCAGCTTATTTTCACTGACTTCAGACAGGAAGACAGCAAATCGCTTGGAATAGAGAGGATCATACTGATCAATCATATGAAGCATAAAAGCAAAGTCATTCTTCACATCTGGAATATCATCAATTCCCGTCTCTTGTCGAACATATTCAAAAGAATACTCTTTCAGTGAACGATAGAACAACCAGTATAGTGTGTAAAGGCATGTGAGGCCGTAGATGCTGACAAAGCACAAGTAGCAGTAGGAAAGTTTAGAGAATAGATGTGCCATCGTGTGATTACAGCAAAAATTCTTATATCCTGTCATGTCTTCTATATCAACGTTACAGACTACTGTAAAATTAACTTCTGAGACAAGTGCTGTGTTGTAAGCAATAATAATAAGGAATTTAATTACCTTAAGTACAGTCTGGCGAACGTACATGACATAGAGTATATCACCCTCCTCAACATGCAGTCTAAATTTCTTCACCTTTTCAAACAGTGCTTTGGCCTGTTCACCTTCTTTCTTATCTAATGCCCCAGGTGTTCCCTTATCCACAACTAATTTTTCAGGGATTGATTTTAAAGACTGTGTCTTGACCAAAGTGCCTTCAGTGCTTGGCTGGATAGTATTAGACTTGTTTATGTTGTTCTTCCTGTTATCTTTCTCTTCAGAGTCTTCCCCTGACACTTCGGATAAGGCTCTTGTTGTCCAGGGAGAATCGAAACATTTCCCGAGTATTGAAATGAAGTGTTCAATTTTGGAGCTTGATCCAGGGAATTTGAACCAAAAGTTACTACACAGCATGAAGACCAGTGTGTGTATAAGGACAAGGTAAGGGAAGTACTTGGCATACCAGTGCAGGGCACGTTCATAGCACACCTGATTTATAAAGCTGTATTGCTGAAGGTCCAAATCAGTCTTCAGTCCTTTCATTTCAACTGTAGCTGGAGGGGTGGATGGCTTGGGCGGAGGAAGGGGAGTTGTATCTGGGATTGTGTTAAACACGTTTGAACTATTAGATTGGTTCTGGCAAGGCTGTATGCGCTTTGGAAGGCATATTATCTTGTCTTGCATGACCTGAAACACACAAAAAGGTATCTTTTAAACTGATGTACAAACAACGGTGGCAGTACCAATGTGTAGCTGTCCTTGGAGTTCCTCCAGCTGCCAGGCATTCCTCCCCACAGCCTGGCACTTGTCCCCACAGGCTCTGCTATTATTATTCCCAACAAGACACTTGTTCTATATGCCAAGAACTAGGTCACCCCTTTTCATCTATGGTTAGCTTCCTGTAATTTGAATAAGAGGACACTGAGATAATCCAGAAAAAGGAAAATTGTGGGTAATGCTTCCAGAAAAGACCAGGGATCTACTGCACTGCTCTCCCCAGAGACGGACTGTTCTTGCCAGGTGTATTCATCCTGCCTACACGATGTTCAGAGATACCTTAGGCTTGAAAGCAGCATAACTGCATTCATGTGGCTGTACACTCACACTGTGATGTCTTATCACACTGAAAACGGCTGACAAAGAGCTAACATGGGCATATCTATGCTGGGACATTATTAACCTTCAGTCTTAATAAAGACAGATAGGGATAATGGAGAATTGATGGCATTTGTGTGCGTGTGCGCATGGACATAATTTTTATTCAGTTTCTCATACATACATATAGAGTCCTTATATCACACACCCGTGGGGAAAATAGTAGCTCTGTCCTTCTGTCCTTGAGTCTGTCTATAATGTGAAAAAAAGCGATTTTCTTAATTTGGGCCGGCCCTCCATGTTGACAAACTGAGGTCAGAGCGCCTTTAGGGACCAATCACCTTTGGTTTAACTTGGGATAACAGTTTGAGTTCAGTGCAAGGCTCCCTATAGGTCTGAATTTAAAATGCTAATCCATGTGATAAGCCAAGGAGCTCTGTTATTTGCCATGAATAACTAACTGGGATTAGCCCAAACTAAGAATGTGTGTGTAGTGTAGATGTATCCTTTGACATCATGGTTGTTGAAAGCACTACATATAGGGTACGCAACAAGACCTACCAAAATCAGATCCTCCTTGATGATCCACCCTGGTGCAGGGAGATGCTAAGATGAGACCACATGTGTTTTGAACAATATCAGTGCCATAACTGTTGACACGTCAAAAACTCCTGCAGTTAATCTTTGTCTATAAATGCTATTCTGATACACACCATTACTTACACCCTGGATTCATGCCTCTAGTAATAAGTTGGAATAAAAAAAATCATCTGTTATTTGCAGTGTTTCCACACATTATTTTCCAGTGTGCTTCATCCAATCAAGCAGGTAAACTTAACAGATGTTCTACTTTGTGTGCTTAAGCAAACACTTAGCTTAAGTTAAATGCAAAATTCAGCCCTATGTAAAGAGATTTTTAAACATGGACATCATATCTTTTCAACTGAAAATATGTGAAAATGGAGAATACAGGCAAAACTACAGTTGATTTCACGTGAAATTTGGGACATAGAATGTGAAGATTTTGGGCCATGTAAGTGAGCAAATTCCCCTGAAGTAACAGCTCTGTCAATGTGTCCCTTTAGCTCCATTTCTAAGTCATGCCAATAAACATGAGATCCATGTTTGAACTAGTACTATAACTTTCTATTTTTGTGGAGTCCATCCCAAACAGTACTTTCAATTTCTTTTCAGCTTTTGGCTCTTTAGCAAAAAGTAACTAACAGTGATTGACAGTAATGTCAATTGTTTACATGTAAGCATCCTCAGAGATGCTTTGGAATAGAAGAGGCATAATATTAGTTGTGAGTGGTGTTAATGAAATAAGCACATTCATTTCAATTCTCTTTGAAGCACAGAGACAGAAAGAATATTAACATTTGCCAAATAAAGAAAAACAGAAATTACAAAATTACATTTTTCAAACTTCTAAACAGAAAAATGGTAACAAATAAGAACTTAAGTCGATCATCTGTTTTTTTATGTCAAATTGTGGTGAAAACAGGCATCTAGGCACAAGCCAATCCAACAGCTCTTATCTTAGCTGGCACCGCTCCATCAACTCTAGCACAACTCTGCTGATTTACAGCTGCTAAAAGTTTGGTCTGTGTTATTTGATGCTGCTACCTAAACAGCTTTAATCCTGGGACCGGCAAATTTTTGCTTTGTTCACGGCGAACCCAAGAGAGAAAACAAGACGTGACACCATCCTTCTGAGGACCTTCCTTGTTTTTGGTGTTCTTTCAGCAAGAGCACCCGCCTCACCTTTTTCCCGTTTGATTTACCTGTAACGTGCACCCAAACACACCGATCATCAGCATGGCGACGGAGAGATAGTCCGTGAACACATCCCACCAGGGCTTCAGCACCCTGAATGCCGGCTGCTGCTCCGAGAACTGGCGAAACTCGGTCACGGGAATCATTGTCCTGCAAAAGAGTAAGGCCAGTGTTCAGCCTCCTGCATCCTGTACCCCTCAGTCTGTGCAAGAAAGTACTTCTGTGAGGTTTGAAAAAATCTGATCTGGAAATGAGAAGCCCAGGATGTGACATAAAAGTTCCCAGCTACCGCCCAAGCGGTCCCTCTGACACCCCGTCTCAGAAGAGGGATGCTCGTGCTGTCCCCCTGCACCTCCTGTGAAGAAGGGAGAGCAGGACTGGGGTCCCATCCATGCAGACAGGTTAATCCCCTCTCTGCACTGACTCCCACTGTATCTGATGGGTCAACAAGGCCTTCTGCATCCCTGAAAATCATCTCATTCTGTAGATACTTGATACATTCAGCTTTATACACGTTAGCCTTGATCTCAGAGGTCTGGTTAAAACGCTCGTCCTGCGCTCAAATTTCACAGGCCCTTTTAGCTATCATGTTTCATTCACTTCCATTTTATTCATAGTGGTTTCAGGGATGCCTTGGAATATTTGTGTGTGCATACTCACTGCAGTTTTAATTCTACTATGTTTTGAGTGCAAGTTGCTAAAGTGCTTTAGCCAACCAAAACTACAGGCAGATCAAGGGCTTTATCTTCACCTCAGATGTCTAGGCTTACATCATTGCCTCCTCTGAAAAATCAGCTAACACATGAGCATGTACAGGCAAAGCAACTGATTTTAAAGCCTACAGCACATTGTGTAACTGAACCCCTGAGATCAAACCAGTACTGAAACTCCCCAGTAAGTTATGATGGAAAGATAAATTCGCATGGGAAGGGAACAAAATACTCCCAAGGGCAATTTACAAAATTTGTCCTTTAACTAATACTGTAAATGATCACCACAATCACTTCATATCACAGTAATATTCGAAGAGTCTATAATCCTGATTCAGCTGAGCACTGGGACCCATTAGTGTGGGTTTGGTGCCATCCAGCTGTGTGCAGGCTTAGCGATAAGCACATACTTGCTGATACACTGCCCAGGGACTTAGGGGATTCAGTTCATTCAGAGCCGGGGATCTGGCAGGGAAGGATTCAGGTCCTAACAGCTGCAATTCATCGCAAGCGTACAGCCATCCCAAGAATTTATAACTGACTCCTACTACACTGCCCATACTCGAGTGGAAAGATGCTCTGTTTGACACCTTCTCAGGGACTGCTGTGCCTCTGCTTGCCCAGCTGATCCTCAGGAGGTATCACAGCCCCCAAAGGCACAAGGTGACATCTGTAAATGAACTTGGGTGAGTAGGTGGGCTGGGGCTTTGCAGCTTTCTGAATGGGTAGCGTAAAAACTTCTTAACCCTTGCTTCCTGCTCCCCTCTCACAGCCCTTCCATGTTTCTTTAAGCACTACTTGGCCAGGCAGGAGAATCTCTCTCTCAGCCTCTTGCCCTTCTAAAAGCTGTCCCCAGTATGCATGCCACAATGCCACACACCCCTCGCACGGCTGGCGATCCCCAAGAGGAAGGCAGGCTGTCCAATGCAGCACTTGCAAATTAATAGACCATCAGTGAAAAAGATGGCAATACAAGCCTGACTTCACACAGCCAGGCTGGAAGCTTGGAAGCGTCCATGCCAACAGGCCTGAATTGCTGCAGTGGTGGCGAAGGAATGCAGCATTCGTTATTAAATCACACACATCCAGGAGCCGCAATTCTGATTTTTGTGTGCCTGTCTTGCAAATGCTCAGCAGACACATCAAGGAAGATATACATCTACAGCAGAGAACAACTCGAGTAGCTGCTGGGACAAACCTTTGTTGCCTTTCACTTTTCTTTTAGAAATACTGGTGGAAAAAATGGATCTCATAAATTAGAGGTGCCCCATGCAGCTTTAAGTACATGCCCAGCACTCCTTCAGCTGAACCCGGGGAGAGGAAACCCTCCGCTGCAGCTCCCAGCGGCGCCTGAGCTGAAGAACATAACGCACTGATCTCTCTTCCATACCCGCGTGCATTTCACTGCCGCTGGTAAGGAATTACCTTCCTCTCTTTTATTTCCACATAAAATGTAGGTGACTGGCAATAGCTGCTGGTAAGCTTTAAAAATAATCTTTCTATCAAGCATTGAAAAACATAGAAAATTCTTAAAGGAATATACTAATACAAATGTTAGCTAATCAGTTGCCATGCAACAGTCCTGCTCAAAGCTTTGTAACACATGCACCGCCGTCGGCTCAGGTTTTGAGGTCAGTTAGCTGACTGGAATGCCATCGGTAAACCCAAGAATACATATCAACAGATTGCTTTAAAATCATAATGGTTTGACATTTTCTTTTCTTTCCCACCCTTTCTTTTTCACCTTTTACACAGCCTCTAGGGGTCCTGTTTGCAAGGTTTTTCCAAAAGTATAGACAATTTGAGTATCAGATAACACACAATCATGTTTCCTAGAGTGGAGCCTCTTGAGAAAACACGAGTGCTCACATGCACCAAAACACGCGGAGACCCAGTTGTCGCTGGTTAGATGTCTAAGCAATACCACGGCTGAGATCCACAGTTATGGAAGTCGGCAGTACTGAACAGGGGCAGCGCCTGACAGCAGATGGGACTGGAAACTATCTTGCAAATTACTGTGCAGGGACAGCTTTCAAGACCAAAAGTTAATTTGGCTGTTGCATTTGATAGGTTTCACTCTGTATTTTTAGGGGCCTTCGTGGTATGATATATTTGCTTTATTTCTTCTAAAAGTGATGTGTAGGGAATTTAGATGAAGGCAGATAGTTTCTGGCACCACAAATTCATGTTGCTTTGATCCCTTGTTCCCTTTAGAGGCTGCTGTTTGCATAGTGTGGCTCCTCATTAGTAGAGTGCACATACTGTTACCCTGGTTAATGGGCCAAGCAGAGGGAGACCTGCATACAGAAAGCCTCTCTGAGCTTTGCTAGAAAACCCATTTGTCAGGGTGGAAGATTTGCAAGTCCAACACCAGACCAGACATGAAAATCTCTCTGCCACTTATGTTTTTCTTTATTGTTAAAAAAAGAAAACAAATGTTACTGAATGATGGCAATGGTACTGCACATAATAATGGTAAATAAACCAACAATGTCTAATGACAGAGAGTATTTTTTAACTTCAGGAAAAAAGACATTCACAAGAAGCTTTAAATGGAGATTGAATGTGAAGAAGTGGGATAACCGTTTTCCAACATCCTCTGGAGAAACCCTATTGCTTCTCCCCTTGCTGCACTAGCAATAAAGAGAAAATGCTGGAAGAAGTGCAGAGAAGCCTAGGTTTACCAGTGCTGCTGGTATCTGCACGCAGAACAGAATGACACGAAATTGCTTTTTATTTGTCTCCCTCTTCCCTCTAGCTTCTTTTCCGTTCTGGCCTGTCCAGTGACTGAAAGGACATGTATTAGCAGTGGCTCTGAGGCCTCAGAAAAGACACAGCAGCTCCACATGGCTCAGTGCAATCCTGAAAACCCCCTCTTGGCCGTGGCCGGAGTCTGGCTCTTCCCCACTGCTACACCTAAAGCCACACCACTGCCAGACTCATTTATAACCACGCACAAATGAGGTCTGTACAAAATAAAGTGATTCAGTCAATCATGAATTTAAACAAATCAAAATAGAGATGCTAAAAAGTCACACTGCAGCCCAAATCACAGCAATCTCTGGGAGAGCACACTACCTACTGTAGATTCTTATCTCTTCTTATAACAAGGAGATAGAAGAAAAGGAGTTCAACATTTCAGCTGGTGAAAACTAAGACAGCATTACTAATTTCAGGTCACTCACATTCAAAATGCTATTTAATGGAGCAATACATCGTAGCTGAAATGTGGAATCTGACTTACATTAAATACTATTCTAATCTACTTTAGGAAATATTGAATTCTAAATATTGGATAATTTTTTCAATTAAAATCAGGACTCATTCTTTTTTTTCTCTCTTGCATTTCTAATCCTCAGTCTCTAGAGAAAAGAAAACCGTACAGGAGATAAATCATCTGGTATTCAACTACCAGAAGGAAATAAAAAAGGAACTTGGATTAAAAAAAGTTGTACTGGCTGTTAAGCAGTGCTGCAGAAAAGAGCTGAGGGTTTGCCAGATTAAACAAACAAACAAACAAAAAACCAAATAAACAAACCCCCCCCCCAAAACCCAAAATTGAGGGGAGAGAAATTAGTAGGGTATTTTATTACTATTTTAAAATTTCTAGGGAATATAGAAAACTTGATGATTGAAAATGAATACGTGATAATAAGATGAAATACTGGAATCCAGGTAGAAGGAAGGTGTGATATTTACTCCAGCAGAAAAACTAACTACAGGAATCA
Source organism: Calonectris borealis (assembly GCF_964195595.1). Lineage (NCBI taxonomy): Eukaryota > Metazoa > Chordata > Aves > Procellariiformes > Procellariidae > Calonectris > Calonectris borealis. The sequence goes on along the minus strand of NC_134319.1, from coordinate 18,311,817 downwards.
GCTAACGCACGGGCGATTAGGAGCAGGACACAATGTGACCTAAAAGAACTAAGGAGAATAAATAGATCCAAGTTAGAGAGAAAAGTATTGGAAACAAATTAGACTTAATAAATCAAGGGATGATTGTGAAATGGCTGCACCATGGAGCAAACCAGCTTCTCAGCAATTGTCCTTCATCAGAGGGAATAACGGAAAGCACTGGGGACAGTTCGGAAGTAATGACAGCTCTTGCCAGTGCGGCTAAAGAGAAAAATGAGTATGTTTTACAAATCGGGCAATCTGCGCAACATGCACTGCAGAATATAAAGGAAATTAATCAACTAACTTCCTGCCCACTGGCGGCTCAGAGGACACTCGGGTGGGCAGCCCGGGGGCTTTCTGGGCAGGGACTGCCTTTGCAGCACTGGTGTCCCCGGGGCCGAGCGGCACAGCCAGGGCTGCTGGGCAGTGGCCGAACCTCTGCCACCAGCGCTGTGTCAGCAGGGCCTCTGTGCAAACGGGCACAGAGATGCTGACGAGCACAGTTTCCAGCTGTAGCTGTAGCTACCCTACCTCCACCAGCAACAGCAACCCAACAGACCAGCCCTCCCCAGCCACGCCACAGCGTGCCCAGGCTGGCACTGCTCGCTGCCGGGGCTCTTTGGCGGTGCTAGCTGTCACAGTGCGGCCGGCAAAGCCCCGGGGACAAGCCCCGGCTTAATGCTTCGCAAGTAGGTGCTGTGAGCTGCTCCCCGTGGCTTCATGTCCACTGAACTTCTGGGACCTGTCTGCATGAGGGATCCCAGCCAGAGACAGGGCTCACCGTGCCAGATGGGCAAACGCTTGGGGACATAAAAGTTTATACACTCGACCTGTCTGAGATGTGCGTGATACACCCCCTCATCAAGCTGTATTCATCTTGCATCTTGGGAGACACTTTACAAAGAAAAAACATATTAGTACTCAGAGAAGTGGCCCTCTGGTACAACCCCGAACAAAACCGCTTTTGGCTTCTAGCAGCTTCCAGGCCCCATGCTCCAGCTATTGCTAGGTGACGGTTGCTATTTTTAAGCAGATTCGCACAGAGTAACTTCATTCATTTTATGGAGCGTAACTGCGTGGATGGACACCAGCTCTCAGCAGAATTAGAGGGTACGCTGCTGGAGCGCGCTCTGTTTCCAGTGAAAACCGCCCCGCCGCTCCCACTCTGCCCCACCTCAGCTTTCACTGCACAGTTTGTAGAGACACTGCGATTAAAAAAAGTACACTGAGTGAAACGGAAAGAAATAACTGGGAAGCCCTGCCTTTATCTCACCTGCAGCAGGTCCACTCGTGCGCATTCCTTGCTGAGGCAGAGCCCCAGCAGCTCCCACCACCGTTCCCCGCCATGGCAAGATGGCCGCCAGGCCGCCTCTGCCATGCTGTTGGGAAAGCTGCCGACTCATCTGCACTCTTCCACAGGCAACGCTCGATATTACCCGTTGACACTGCCAGCCCGTGCCCCAGCTATGGCCTCCTTGCCCAGCAAAGCCCCAAGGCCTGTCCCTGCACCTTGCTGACGGGAGGCGACAGAGAAGCGGCATCACTGCTGCTTCACGTGCTGTAGGCGGGAGACCAGGACTTGCCAGAGCTGTGTTTGCCAAGCTACAGGTGTTATTCACCAAAAGACAAGCCCTCTGCTATTTTATTCTTCCAGTAGCGGTTACTCATTCATGTTGCCATGTGTTGAAGCAATCACTGTCATCCATTGCTTGTTTTAGGGGAACGACCACAGCCACACACCAGAAGCGGGGCCCCTGGGTGCCAGACAGGCAATTAACATCCAGAATTTATTGGTTCGGTAGGAACAGGGTGTGAATAACATACCAGAGGGAAAACGGAGGGGGAACATAGAAGGAGGAGAGAGACAACGTTGCAGAAATAGTGATGTTTACAACTGGCAAGCGTAAAAAGTTGGTGAGATTTCTTAAGCTGACTAGAAAAGATGTGTAAATGATTAGCCAGCTGACATTTACCCACATTTCCCTGACACCGCATCAACCCTCTCAGACGTAGCATCAGCACCACCACCTCCTGAGAGTGGCACAGAGTCCAAGCAAGTCCCAGATGCTATGGAGATGGCCCTGACCCCCCATCGGGAAGGGGCCTTGGGCTGGTATGAGGCTGAGTATGCCGGGAAGGGCCAAGCTGAGGTGTCCTCAAGAGACAAGTCAGACTGGGACTGCTTGGTCTTTCACATCAGAGATCTACTGAAAGGAGAAAGTGCTGGGCTAGGCAAAACCCGCCCTCCTGGCGGTTTTAAACATACTGCATGTGTTAGGATAAATTATGAAATGCCTTTTGGGAATAGTGCTGCAAGTAGGTCTCTGGGTTGGTTCCCATACATGATTTATTGCATATTCATCTTCATTAAAGGAACAGAGCACATATTTAATGCACAACGAGCTTGTGACCTGGCAGCAGGGACTCAGCGGAGCCCGAGTGCTGCGGGCCGTGTGTGCAGGGGCTGCACTCCAGTGGGTTTTGCTTTACACAGGACATGGCACTGCACATCCTAAACACCACAGCCCGCTGTCCTCGGTTGTAAACATTTGTTACTCTGCATAAATAGCATAAAGTTGCTTTTCAGGTGGTTCCGTGCTGTCTGGCCTCGGCCGTCTTGGGCCAGGAGCTGAAGTTAGGCTAAAGTGCTTCTCAGCACAGGGCCTGAGGCTGCACTGAAAAGCAGAATTTTGCATTCTTATTTTCCCTGATTGGGAACTGCACACTGAGACAGTTAAATAAGCAGGGATAAAGGAGTTTTGCAGTCAGGTTCATGGTGATGTATTCTTAAATACCCAACGTAAACAAAATCACTGGTCTATGCAGAGCCCCAGGGCTTAGGGACACAGTCTCCTCTAGCCAGGACTGATAGGCACAGCCTGGCATGAAAATGGCTTGGTACTACCGTCATCAGTCATATTTTCTGTTGATTATAACTTTGCCAAATTTGTATTTTTGGGTGGGACTGGGTCCCCAAAATGACCCTAAGGAAAAACCTGTCTAATTTAAAACAAAATTTAAATTAGGATCTAGCCAGCAATTGCTCAAACCTTTTCTAGAAACAAGCTTAGGGGAACAACATTGGACTGTACACACTATAAAACTTGCAGTCTTTTTATTTTAAACTTTCCAAACCCCCACCCTCAAAATTTGGCCTGTGTATCGGGGACGCAGTTTTTACTGCAGTGTGAACAGCTGCCCACAGCTGGCTAATTTATAAACCTTTGGAAACTGTGGTTTTGCATCTGTCCTTTGATCTCAGCAGCTGAACACTTCATCTTCAGATCGTGTCCAGGAGCCCCTCACAGCTCCTGGCACTGCCCGTGCTGGCACCACAGATCACAGATAACAAACTTGCTTCACTTCATCACCTAACCAGGAGAGGACTAAAAGTGGACCCAGGGACAAGGCACCAAGTCTGGAAAACTGAGATTAGACTAAGGGGGGAATAAGATGATAAGGGCTAGAATTAGCAACTCCTAAATCCCAAGAGGTTGATGTTCCATCCTTATCTGTGTACTCTCACGCACATTGTACGCACAGTGAAACAATGTCTGAACTACCCTGACATTCGGGTTTGGTAATTATCTTGCTATATGTTCGCACTGACCAAAATGTCCAGCATTTTGGTAAGTGCAGGTGCTCGGTCAGTTCCTGTGCAACATATGATAATACCTCTGCTACTAACTTCTCCCTGTATTTGAGGCATTTCAGGAGACCAGTTTCCCTGCTAGGCTTTACATCCATTGGTGTTTCCTGTAATATAAAATTTAATAAAAAATAAATAAATTTTTTAAAACTGTCAAAAATTTTTGGTTGGAAAAACTACTTTGGATACTGGCTATTTGGGAGTATAGCAAAAAGTATCACATGTTGCCACTTTTTCAAACACGACGGGTTACTTTTTGTTCCGTTGACTATAAGGGAGATTTTCATAGGAAGAAATACCATCATTCTGAAGTAAGAAATACAAACAAATGATGCTGTTGCTCAAACATAAATCCCACGTTAAGGAACTGGAAAGCCATTAAAAACAAACCATTTGCATCCAAACAGTTATTTTTAAAAGTCCATGTGTTTACTGTATTTTCAAACAAATTCGTCTTCTTGGGGCTGAGGCTGGCGAGTAAATGTAGCCTGGAGGAACAACAAACAACTCCTGAGTCAGGAGTTCCCACTGGGACCCGGCCGTGGGCTCCCTGTGCTCCTGCTTTGGGCACGCCACAACCACCCGCCAAGCCGCCACTTCTCCAGCTGCAGGACAGAAAGGTATCTACTTTCTTTACTACCTTTGGTGGGAAATATGAATGAATAGTACTACAAAATCATAACATACTGCTTTTTCCAGTTCCCTGTAATGGTTGAGTCTAAATCGATAGCGCGTCAAAACTTCCCTGCAAAGCCACTGGAGTTAATCTGATTTCATACTACACGTTACCAAATTCACGCGTCACAGTTGGTATCAGTCTGCAATCTGGGGAGCAGACAAAATACAATCAGCCCACGGAAGACATTCTTCCAGCACCCACAGTTTGGTGGTCCTACAAAACGTGTGCAACCCGTGCAGTTTTCACAGGGGCTGCACCTGCGCCGAGCAGATGAAAGCAGGCCGGCCGCGACCGGGCTGTCCCCTGCGCGACAGCCGGTCAGGCTGGAAACGGTTTCATTTCCAGGTGCGCTGTCTGGAGAAGGCTAGGCTGTGCCGCCTGAACTCCAGCACCGCCATAACCCAATTGCTGGAAAACGGCCTTCCATTACACCGACTGCCACAACCGAGCTTCCCCAGTGCCCCGGCTCTGCAGGTCCGCAACCGTGGGCAAGACTCCAACAAATGACCGGGGATTTAGAAAACTGGAAAGGGTATAACTACCAGAAACTTGCTGAACACCTAGACCTTTTCCATTCTTTTCCCGCTGAGTTACCGAGGCCCACGCTGCAAGCATCCAGAGTACAGTTGGGTTTTGGCTGTCCCTCCGCCTAACACCCAGGAGGGAGCGTGGTGGATTCAGAGGCGGCAGTGAACCCCCCTGCTCTGCTGTTGGTACCAGCCGCTGCGGCAGTGGAAGCGCAAAGGCCCGAATCCAGAACTTGGAGGAGACATAAGGGACGTAAAGAAGAGACATAAAGGATGTAAAGAGGAAGTAACTTTAATAAACTGCATTTCAAAATATATGCTGCTATTTCCACCTACACAAACAGCATGTGCCGCTTTGGCGACGGATCCCAGACAATAACCTTGTTGTTTGTTTCAATTGAGTTATAGTGCTTTTTCATGTATTACACACCAAAAAGGCTTCCTATTGTCAGCAGCTCTTTGACTTCAACTTGGTTGGACTGAAGACAAAAAAACGTTCAGGGCCAGATTCTGCAACAGGAGTTCTTTCTGTACCAAGCACATAGGCCTGCGTGGAGATTTGCCTTTGCTGAGCTACTTGTCCAAATCTAAAGAAAAGTACACTCCATGCATTTCCATGTCAAAGACTACTTCAAAGGCAATACTTACCATTCTTCAGCTCTGGGAGTAACATTCTTAGTTTATCAGGGCTATCGCTCAAGATGCCAGCCCTCTTTCCAGAGCTGCAAAATGTTCTTAATGCGAGTGAAAACCTTTAACAGCAAACCAAAGCACTGAGCAAGAAACTATCCAGTAAGTGGTATTTTAGTACTCCTGAAATATGTGAAAATGATTGATAAAAGCAAACTCACATCAAGTTTTAATGAAAATTACACCAGGTTTTCCACAAACACTTATTTAACATACTCAGATAATGAAGACAGAAACAATGCCGTAGGATGTCATAGGACAGACAATATTACACAAACCAGTGCCATTCATTGTCAAAGGAATAGTCAGGGGCCTCAGGCTCATACAAGTGCTCATAATAAAACATGTTCAGCTGATATAATTAAAAATTAATTCCTAATTGGGACAGGAAGCACAAAGGGTCCATTCTGAGTCTTAAGCAGCTCAACCATCTGAAAAGTTAGTGAAAAACTTTTCATGCAGTGATTGAGCCAAAAACATTAAAGAAATGTCTGTTTTCACGATTTGTGAGACTTTTTCACATAAAGGATCTTTTCTGCTCCTGCTTGCATGCTACACAAGAGAGCTCTCTAAACTTTGCGATAGTCTCATAAAACATGGATCCCAAAATGCCTGGATAAACATACAGGTATTCCCAGCCTGAAACACAGCTAATGAATTTTCTTCCCCTCAAACCATCCTTTGTGACAAAAATCCCCAATAATAAAAATAAAGCTCATAGTCTCATCCATATTCTTGAAAGAATAAGAAAGACTAACATAGATAAATTCAAGCACATAAAATGGATGTGATCTACACATACTCGAAGATAAACACGAACAGCTACAGAATCAGAATTGCTATTAATATAAGATGACTTTTAAAGATCAAAAACTTCATAGATATGGAAAATCAGAACTATCTGCCTAAATTCTCTATTGGACTTTTTCAGCGCAGCGTCCAGTCATGGCCTACCGAAGAGGGATTAGCTCTAAACTTGTTCCACCAAAAAGTCTGTTGCTGCATCATAAAACAGAAAGAAAGGCTGTTTCCATCAAGCCTAAACTTTGTGAGATCAGAGCAGTTGCTGGGGGGGGGGGTCTGACCACACTATAGCAGGCGTGCAGGTCTTTGAAATTATGTTGTCATGGGTAAATGATAGCAAAGAGCAAATACTCTTTTTAATCACATTACCCTTAACAAAGGGCTTTTCCGACAGTATTGCCTGTGAACACCCATCTTGCTCTATAAGACTGCATGAAAACTATCTACCCCTGAGACAGCTCATCAAGCATTCACATCAACTGGAAAACGAGATCTCTAACAGTGCTCACTCAGAACACCAAACCTGCTTTCTGACGGCAACCTGCACTTCTGAGCTGTTGCATTCTGCTGTAAATCATACGTATATCAGGATCTTACACCCCTGCACGCTCAGGGCAGGGCTTGACCTGTGCTCTGCTTCACCACGTGCTCCAGAGCAAGCAATTAATTCAAGCTCCCACCTTGCTTTCAGTGATGAGTAAATAAAATTGGAAATGTTCTCAGCACTTCAGCAGTCTTATTGGTGGCTTGTTGAATTTCGGGATTCCCATCAATGCAAAATCACTATGTGCTATTGCCACTGAAGGGAGACATGAGTTAGCATCTCCATTTTCAGCAGATCATTGTTTAGCCCCGGATTTGAAGTTGGTATAAAAGGCTGGATACTGCTCACCTGAAAGTCAATGGAAAAGTTGAAGTTTACTTTGACAGAGGGAGAAATGGACTTCTAATGTTACTCTACAGGACCAAATGTTTTCACATATGCTGGTTTAAATTCAGTGGAACTTTGTACGCTCGCCATGACAGCAGCGTTAGCAACTTTCCATGGAGAACGGTGCCATTCTGCGCTTCAGGGGAGGCCTTTGTTTTACTCTAAAACCAAGAAAAAACATGGACTGTATCTTCATGCAGGATTCTCCCAAACAAATGGAAAATGTGCAAAGCACATAGATGGCACTTCCTACCTTTTAAAAATCTGATCTGATCAAACACTAGATTGTAAATCAGTCCTTCATGGTATATGGAAACAGAGTGGACACAAACCTCCGCACTGGAAAAAAAAGCCAAAAAAAATCATCCTGGTCCAAGCCTACGACTCTCTGGATGTTAATTGTAAAGTTTATGCTGTGTCTGACTAGCTGCTTGTGTCAGGCACTAAAATGTAAAATGAATACAGTGCAGGAAAGCTGACCCAGGGTCTGTCAGGTTTAAAGACAGCTCTAAGAACTTTGCCTGCCTGGGGATGGGAAGACAGCGACGCCTGCCCTGTATTATGAATGAAAGCAATGGAGCAAAGGGCATACTCACACATGCCCAAGGTGGTGAATCAAACCTAGTATCTTCCCAGTTAGAAAGAGATCTTAGAAACACAAACCCCAAGAAAAGTCATTGCACTATAGCTTGAATTTGCATCAGAGTTTTGTCGCACAAAATCCCTGGGCAAACAGCTAAAGGATGAAGAGGAGAATAAAGTTTCCATTATGCTGAGTATGTGAAATCCAATACTTGTTAAACATTCTTCTGACAAATGATTTTGGAAGGAGAATGGCTTCTTTGCTGTACTAAGTAAGCTTTTAAGTGAAGTATTTTGGGGTTCTCTTTTTTTTTTTCCTGAGGCAAATTGTTTCATTTTCAGGGTTTTCTTTAATATATAGCCCCTCCCCTGCCCTTCACAACTCTGTGACAATGAGGACAGTATCTTCTCACTAAATTTTCTCAAAGAGGAAAAAATCCTGTAAAATTAAACTCTAGCTCCTGTTATTGTGAATTGTTTGGATGGTAATTGAAATTTTTTTTACTTCCTGCAGCATTCAGGAAGGCTTGGGCTGGGAAGTGCCTTTCTGGTGGTGAACCCGGGCCACTTCAACCAGTTGCAACTGAGGTCAATGGACAATCAGGGGAACTGCTCCTCCCAGCACTCTCCAACCCAATTCATTTTTTTGGGTCTTACTGCATCATCACTCTGGCACTAAGGCCACCCGAATATTGTTTAACCCTCTCCACTGCCCAGCCCAGATGCCGTCCCCCTCCCAGTCAGAGCCCCTTATTGTGGGCCTCAAAAACCAGATACTGAGGTGGGATGCGGCTGCCTCAGGAAATCAACTCGAACTGGTACAGGAACTGATTGCAAGACAGCACCAAGCACTGAGGCAAGGAACTTGTGTGGAGAATTCAGCAGTCTCTGATTTTGTTCCTTACTGACAACCAGCACTGGCCTTTTCCAATACTGGGCATACAAAGTAACAAGATTTTACGCTTTCCATCAGAAAGTTTCTTTCTAAAACTGCTTACAAGAGTAAATAATAACAAAAAACCCACACAAAGTTATATTACGGTAAAACCTCCAGCAGGACCTGTTAGTATTCAGACTGGAAGAAAACAGCATCACGGCTGCCACACATTTAGCAACCTCAGAACGCAACTGGAAAAGGAAATGATTCAGAAACCACAGGTGCTAAGCACCAGGCTGCTGCGCCTCACTGGCAGCCCCTGGGCACGGGCACTTGCGAGGCAGCAGGAATCCAAGGGCAGGTTAAAATTAGGGATCAACTCGGAACTGTGCTCAGCCCGGCTCTCGATGCTGATCTGCACCACAGGGGCAAACAGACATTTCCAGGAGAAGAGTGAGCGCAGGGGAGTGAGTGCTACCCTCCTGACTGCTTTCATTGTGCCAAAAGGAAAAGTAAAAGCAGGTCTAATGTATCAGGGGGAAGGGGAAATATGCATACTTGGTTAAATTGGGAAGGGAGATTTTTTTTTCCCCCCAACGTTGCCATCTTTTTCTCCACTATCTTGCAAAGCACCTTTCTGCCTGTCCAGTTTTTCACAGCATCATTCAAGCCTACAGTGCTCTGTGGGAGCAAACATGCACATGTGCGTCTTCAAACACTGCTGCTCATAATACTGAGTCTTTCCTCACAGAAAGTACTCATTCCAAAAGTAAAAAAATTTTTAAAAGGCAAGCCATAACTCACATACTTATCTGTGCAATAAAATTCCTCACTTTTAAACATTTTCATCCTAATGAAATTCTAGTAGGATACATTCGGCAGTCTTTCATAAGCCTCTCATTTTGCTTGGTCAACTCTTTCCAGTGAACTGGACAAACTGCATTTCGTGAATAATGAACAAAACCGCCCATCACACTGCGACAAGGCAGAGCTGTTTTTACATCGATTCAAAATCAGGATCGGGGTTTTTTAAACCTCTTCGAAACAGAGCCACGAACGCCGGAGACTCGCAGTGCCGCCGGGGGCTGCGCTCCCCTCCCGCGCCGGCGGTAGGGACCCGCCAGGACCCCTCTGCGGCTCGGAGACGCTGCGCAGCCCCCGCGGAGGGACCGCGCTGCCCGCAGCCCCTCTGCCCGCCGCCGGGCGCGGTGGGAGCGCGGCTGAACCGCCGCCTCCGCGTCCTGCTCGCAGCCTCCCCGTAACGCGGGTTGGTTTGGGGTTTTTTTCCGGGGAAAATACCGCCAAGGGCTTCCCTCGAGCCGCCCGTCTCCACGGCGACTGTTCAGCCTCCCCCTCGCCAACCCCGCTCCCGGGAAGCCCCGCTTGGCTCCGGGCCACCGCCCCGCGGGGCACCCCCGGGGCCGCCCGAGCGCCGCGGCCCAGCAGCGGGGGGCCCCGCCCGGCAGGGGACGAGGTGGGGTGGGATGGGGCGGGGGGGCTGCCACGGCCGCTTCCCGGCGCCCCTCCGCGGGGAGGAGACGGCGGCGATCCCAGACAAAGTTTGGCTCCCCCAGCGCTGCCCGGGGACGGGGGCGGCACCGCCGGTGCCGCCGGCGGGCAGAGCGGCGCCCCCGCAGCCGCTGCCTGCGCCGGGCCGGGACTCTTCTCCCCGCGGGGGCGCAGCGCCGGGCCCCGCGGCGGCTCCGTCCCCGCTCGGGCCGGCCCCCCGGAGCCCCCTCCCGCGGCGATGCCCCGGCGCGGCCCCGCCCGGCGCGGGCAGCGGAGGGGCCGGGGAGAGGCGGGCCGGGCGCGGCAGCGCCTACCTGGTGCGCGTCCGGGTGGGGGGCGCGGGGTCACGGGCGGCGGCGGCCGGGCGGGAGCGCGATCATGCCGCGGCGCGGCGCGGTGCGGGGCTGAGCGTGGCGGGCAGGGCCGGGCCGGGCCGGGCCGGGCGGGGCGGGGAGGCCGCCTGCAGCCGCGCTCCGCCCGCCGCCGCTCCGCCCCCCGCCGCCGCGGGGCCACGTCTCCGGTCTGACGCACGCGGCGGCGGCCGGGGGGCGCCGGTCGGGCCGGGCAGCCCCCGCAGGCGGCGGCGCCCCGGGTGTGCCGCCCCGCAGGCCCGGCCGCGGCGGGCGGGACGGCCGCGCTCCGCCCGCCTCCGCTCCCCCGGAGGCCGGGCGGGAGGGGGCCGCTAACGGTAATCGGCAGCCGAGGCCTCCGGGAGGGCCCGCGGCATCCCCGGCTGGCGCGGCCGTCAGCGGCGCCCGGACGGAGCTGCGCGGCGGGGGCTGGCCGAACAAATGCGGCATGGACGAGCTGGGCTTGGGGGTGGTTTTTTCTCCTCCACAAAGTGCAGTTGATGATGCCGTGGGAAGTAATCACGGGTGGAGAGGAGCCGCGAGTGGCCGTTCCCGCGCTGGCGGGCGGCTTCGGCCCGTGTCTGGAGGATGACAGCAGAAATTGTTATGGAAAAACCTCGACCTCAACGCACAGGGCCGTGGAAAGGCTATAAAGAGACCAGGCTTTAAAGCGCCTGGGATTGCATTAACAATAGAAAAGTGTCTCACAGAGTGACAATTGGAAACACAAACTTCTGGCCCAGCAATTCAAAAAGCGCAGACTGAAAACTGCTGCTGAAAGAAACCACATATTTCAAGGCACTTCTGTCCAACGTTTCCAGGAAAGATTTACATCTCTGGCAGAACGAAGAGACGGGACAAATTCCGCATCAGAGGGAGGTACTTGCCCTCTAATGATTTGCCCCTAACCTTAGGGGTAGTGTGTGTATCCCCTTAGGGACAGTACAAATATGTAAACAAAGAAATACAAATACATAAGCCCACTGGGGGGGAGTTAATGGAAACAAATACAACATGAGGCATCACAGCTGTTTTGCTGTAAAAATATTAACTGGATTGGGATGTGGACCGAAGGTCTGCCAAGGATAGCTGTGGGTACTTCTGACTTGGTGTACTTTCTGACCCATCTGCCTCAGAGACTGCTGAGGGCAGACTCAGGTTTCTCATTTGGGAATCGCTGATGTGATTTATAGCTGTGGGAGTTCAGCTCATCGTTTGACTGAAGTGTTTGCTTAAGGGCTTCGCCGTGCAGAGCTGCTTTCCTCAGCTGAAGCCTAGAGGCTTTCTGAGGCACCTCAAGAAATGGGGGCCTGAATCTGGCAGGAGCTGGAAAAGGTTGTTGGCATAGCTCCCTCACAGTCCTTCAGAGCCGCCAGCCTAAAAGATTTCAGCAATATTGCACCATTATGTAATTTTAAGCGTTAGCCCCATGCTTTGGGGGATATGGCTGAGGAGTAAAACAGGACAAATGAGCAAGGTTTCCATATGGACAAAAGCACAGGCTTTCTTTTTTGAGCTAAAGAAATGGTTATGGTGACTGCTGCGTTCATTTTCTTTTTATTGGTTTCTTTCCATTACTCTCAACTCCTGGCAGCAGCTTAGAGAATCCCTCCCTGTCCTGGATGGTTTCTTCTTTCAAACATTTGCAGGCAGTTGTTCTGTTCACCCTTTCGTCATCGCTTAGCTCATTTAGTCTTTTCTCATAAGTCAGTCCCTCCCGTTACCTAATCATGGTGCTGCTTTTCCCTGAACTCCCTCTCAGTTGCTCGTTTATTTTACGGTGACATGGTGGCCAGTAATCCTGCCATTGTTAATGTTTCCTGTTGTGGACTTCTGGGTTATTTTTGTTCAGAGTTGCTGCAGTACTTGGAGGACTGAGCTAAACTTCCCCTGTGAAGAATAATTACAGGCAAGGTCACTGATACTGAGAAAATACATGAAATACAATAGAAAACATTGTCCATGGATAATTATAGCTGATGGGTTTGGGGATGGAGGCTTAATGCAGTTCTGGTATGTGAGCTTCTGGTGGAAGAAGGCCCAAAAATTCATGTTTGATATTAAACACAAAATTGGGGTTCCAGATACCTTTGCTCCACTGGGAAAATTTTGCTGCCTGCAGAAAACTGTAATTTATTTGTGAATTCCTGCATTATTTTCTTTAAGACCATCTAGGCAGGTGAAGTCTGAAGTAATTTGGGGGTATTTATTTTACTAAAAGTGTTGTTTCTACCAGAATGATAGGCAACAGAAACAGGATTCAACCATCTGTATGACTGCAAGTTTTTGACATCCTTTGACTTCAGGTTGCCTCTTTGTTTTTCATTGGCTCCAGAGGAACGTAGGACAGGTCACATAAGAAATGCCATTACTGCAAACTTAGTGCATTTGCCTTTACTGTCAATTGTCCTATTCTGTCATTCATAATTTACAAACTCCAGAGGTGTTATTGCTGCTACGGAGTGCTACCTTGCAGTACTTGCACTACAACAGAACCAAGAGCAGTGCTGGTTTGCACCTGAGTTAAAACTATCACAGACCAGCCTCCAAACCCAGCTGGACACAGGGACAGATCGCACTGTCAGTGCTTATGTGACAGTTATCCCCCGCTCATCTACCCGTGGGCCAATTCCCGAGTGTGATCCAGGTTCAGGATGCCCAATTCTGAAGTCCTTGCTCTGCATCATCATAGCATCTGCCAGGATACAGCCCCCACCTTCTACTGGTTCCAGCTCAGGGTTTTGTTTTTTCTTCCCCCCCTCCCCCCCTCCTCCAATCCCTTGATAATTTGAAGATGCACCCTGAAAAAAATGCAAAGCCATCCCATACCCAAAAGTCTGGAGTCCTAAGAGCAGCCCTGAAGATGGGGCTGAGGGGATGGTGCTGTGCAGAGCTTGACAGACCACATCCCCTCTCAGCTTCGGGAGAGATCAGGGCAAGAAAACAGGGGTTTGAGTGCAAGAGCTTTGTCTATACTTGGAAACACATCCACAATGAAAATGCTTTTCATCAGTCATCTCTCCAACAACTGTTGAAAACAGCATAATCTGCTAACACAGAAAACCTAAATTGCTTTCAGACGAAGTACTGAAAAACTTCTGCTTCTATGATTTGATTCAGCTCAACTCCAAAATGCATGATTTGACAGCCCTCGTGCTGCTTAGCTGCCTGAAGTTTCTGTCAAAGTTTATCTTTTTCCCTAGTTTGCTTTTCTCTAGTTTTACAGTTTAACCCCTCTCGCCCCAGATTAGTGTTTTTGAAATACGAATTTTAAGTGCATCAGATGTTTAAATAATAGCAGCGCACTAGAAGTACAGACTTTTAAAACAAATTGCATGGATGCTATGGGCTGAGTCTGGACAGGAGAAGCAAAGCTTCAGAGCAAGGTGAAGAATACGCTATCATTTCTTAAGCCTGCAGCATTTTCTATGTACTAAAACTTGCTTTAATCAGAAGGAAAACATTGAAAGGATGTTTAATCTCATGAGCTCTTCTGTCGTTCCTAAGTAAAGACGAGCCACATCCATCACTGGTATCATTACAATGAAAGCAGTGCAATTACATCAGCGAAGAATTTGGCCCAACTAGTTCTCTGTAGAGAAGCTATTGACAGCTGTCCCCATGTACCTCGTATTGCTGAGAAAACAGAGAGCTAAAGACGTGCCAAAAGAAACAGGACTAACTCCCATTTTCTGACCTTTGGCTGAACCGGAGCTCCTGGATTTGAATGATGCTTTCTCTCTGTTACACTTCTGATCATCGTTAGGTTTTCTTCAGTGATCCGTCTGAAAACATCTTCCTAACTGGGGGGCTATGCAGCTATGCTTGGTATGGCTATTGCAGCTCGGAGCCACTGAGCCATGTGCTTCACGGGATACAGCATCTTATCTAATTTTAGATGTGATGCAATGAGTGGGGGTAGCTCACGTGAGGCAGGAGGGATGGAGCCCAACAGCCAGAGCTCAGAACAAACACTTTGTAATTACTAAATGCTACTTTCAAAATAACGGTGGCTTTTATTACTACCAATGCACCTTTGTGGGTGTGATTGAATAAACAAGCAGTAGCAAGGACAAATCCTCCTCTGGGGGAGGATTTTAGGACAAGAGTCAATCACCAGGCTTGCTGTCCTCAGGTGGTAGCTGAGGCGGCCCCAGGTCCTGCCTCCCGGCCTTTCCCCCACTCTCTGCCCCCTCTGATATTCTCTACTGAAATGCTGTAGCTGGTCTGACGTGCGTACAGGCTTTTTTCTACGTGGGCACCATCTCTTACCCTCATTCAAGCACTCACAGAGAGATGGCTTAATTCAAGTGTTTGGTTTTCTCTCATACTTGGTTTTCTCAACAGCCTTCTGCCCCTCGCACAAGCCAGACTCTGGTACTCGCAGAGCCAGTCTGCTCGTAACCAAATTTATGCACAGAATCTATAAATTAATACAAAGCAGCTCTACTTTTAGGGAAGTCTGTACTTGCCAGAGCAGTGACCTATCCTGACCGGTATCCTGGCTCCGATGCTGTTTTGGACTGAGTCACTGGTTACGTGGCGTGCTCACCCTGGCTGACGTCCTGCTGAGAGATAACAGGCTGTCGTCGGTGGTCCACTTTGCATCATGCTTTGGACTTGGATGTTTCAAGGAGGATTCAAGTCTTTCACTGTCATTGGACCTCAGCTTAGAATGTTTTTCCCTAGTTCCCTCCCTCCTCCCCAGTGAAATTCCACCATTGAATTACCCACCTTTTTGTCCACTGTCTTTAAACAGTTACTTGCAGGTCTTTTACTGCTAGCGAACCTATGTCAATAAATCATAAATTAATAACACAAACAGAACGCTCTTCATGAAAATATCCTTTTACACATCTAAACGATAAAGTAGATGTTTGAGAAACAGGTCCCTAATTTTTTTATGGTATTTTAAAACAGTCATCTCAAAATAAACAAAAAGAAATGTTTGTTAATCATCTGGAATTTTTAATTTCCTATTTTGCATGGGAACCTGAGTAATCAGACATATGGTATGCTTGTTAGCTGGGAAAGGGTCAGGATTAGAATAGATTCTCAAAATTAGAAAGCACTAAAATATAGCAGCAGCCTTGGCTGCCTAAACTTAAAATAAACAATGTTTTGTGTTAATTGCTGGAACAGATCAACACTGAAAAAACCTGTGTGTCTAAATGGTTCTCTGAAATACAGTGCCTGGCAGGAGAGAGGAAGTCTCAGGGTATTGGGGATGAGCTAGTCAATAATTTACCTGCAAAGGGGAATATCTGATACAGACATTGCTGAAAAGAAGCAAAATGGGAAGAGTTGTTTGGTGGCTTCTTATGAGCTCAGTAGCTTTATTAAGAGTCGTGGGATTCCTAAGGCAGAAGAGTCCGGTGAGATACTACTTTTATCTGACCTTTTATCATACTTTTATCATATTTTTGGATTTACAGTGCTAAGCATCACTGAGCTACTAGGCAGTAAACGTATGTTCTGGTGTAAGTTTTCATGCCCAGTGTGGACGCACAGTTCATAGGCCGTACTGCTGCCTATGGGTAGGTACGATAGAATGAACATCTCCACACCATCATCACTCTAGTTTAGTACCGGTGTGATTCTTTAAATCACTAGCGTAATGGCAGAAGACAGCTCCCAACATTTTTCTGCGTCATTAGGCTAGGCCCACGCAGAGGATGAACGGATACACGTTTTGCTGCTTATACGTGACACAGGTCCAGGCCAACACTACTTCCGACAGCGGAAGTCGGCATACATCCTGCATTGTGCTTCGTGCTTATTCATCAGCCGACAGTCGCTTACGTGGAATGCATCTGACCCCGCTGCAGTTATGCCTGCTATGTTCAGACTTGCCCCCATTTCAACGCACGCAGTTAAAAGGTTTTTTTCCTCTGTTGTTTTTCAATCATATATTTGAGCCTTGCACTTCACTAGGAATCAATTTGAATCCTACTATTGGAAAAAAAAGTCACCAAAAAAACTTAGGGATCGTTTACAATTTCAACTCTGGCTACTTCACACTACTTCAGTAGGGGAACAACCCAAAAGACAACGTACTTCACTGCTCCAGGACTCCTTTCGTACTCCTTGGGCACAGCGTCTGAAGCAGATAACCTCACAAGAGAGTGAGCAGTGTTCAGGAAGACTGTTCGGAACAGTCTTGTGGTGGTGAGAGGGCATAAATAACAGCAATCTGTGGCCTACACTAATTGTCAGTCCAACTACTCGGGCATCATACACACAGCACGCACCTGACTTTCATTTTTACTTTCCCCTTTCCTAGGTTGTCAACAGTTGGCTCTCCACTGGGACTAAACCCAATTCAGCGAGGTCAGTGACGTCACATTTAAAAGTCTCTTTGTTGTTACTTCTGGAAGTGCTTTTGTATCCTCCAAGCTCTGGCTGTGAGCCATTCACACTGTTGAAAGATCATAGTCCGAGGGCTTCATTCTTCCCTTCTCACAGCTGTAGGTGTTTCTGGTGGATGTGATTTGCAGTTGTCCAAGCAGTCCAGGCTGCATTGCCAGAAGTTTCTATCTATATGAACAACTATCACACTAAAGTATTTAGAATTAAGGCTGTATGTATTTGCATATACATACACACATGCTTACATACTAAAACAAGCCTACATGCAGCCGAGATGAGAGATAAGATTGTTTACTATAGCACAAACATAAGGGGATGAAACATCCATGCAAGCTGTTTTGGTCTAGTTATTTGTTGGACTGTATATGGTACAATAACTCTTTGTTCAGCAAGAGGCTAAAGATTATACAGTTACACTTGAGACCTTTAAGACTCAGTCTATGTAGTAGACAACTTCCCCTGTAGATTGGCTAATAATAATTTAAAAGACTGAACTGTGCATTTTTCTATGCCTGGCTTCATCGGCTGTATTGCATTTTTAGAGCACTGTATATGACAAACCTTCCAGGAATCCCAAACACAAATGGAAGTTCCACTGAATCACTTGGAGCAGCTGAAGAACACCATCAGTGAGGCCACACAGCTGCGTAGAATGTGATGAATTTCCAGGAATAGGATTTTTTCCCGGCGATTATTGTGTAAAATACAAGTATAAAGAGGGAACAAAGGTAATGCTGACAGTGTCTGCACCACTAGGCTATTTTAGTTTATGAAAAGAAGAATGAAGAAAACAGACATGTTAGAAGACCTTTGCTAGGCTAACAGGAAGCCTATAAGTCAAGAGCAAACCCTGAAACAAAGCAGTACAAAATTACCTCAGCATAAAATGTAATCTCTCCATGATTTTATCTTATGAAACCAAATCCACTTTTAGCTTGAATGCAGTGCTTACTTTTAAATAAGTTGACTCTTAGAGGTGCAAAATCTAGTATGGTTTCAGCCCTGGAAGTGTTTGCTTCTCAGCTTTATCAAGTACAGCTCAGGTCCTAACGCTGGCTATTGGTGAGTAAAGACTGCAACTTCTAATAAGACATCAGGAGTCAAACCCAGGTGACATCGTGGTTACTGTTCAGTGTTTGCATACTTCCAGTTTCAGGTGGTCTTTCCACCATATACGAAGATACTTGGATGGAACATAAAAACTAGGCATAGCATTTTGTGAAACAGGTTTTCAAATGTTCTCATATTTCTGTTACTCATTTACTTTTTGGTCCAGCGGAGAGAGAGGCAGGAACACGAAAACCCCACTTATATGAGTGCAAGGATATGCAACTAGACACAGTCAGCTTACCAAGGTTTAAAGAACAATGACATGATACTATAGTTACTTTTCACATCTACTTACTGCAAAGCACAGCCTGTGTCCATACAGCTAAACTCCCTTATTGCCACCAACAGGGCTACATCCAAACTGCCAGCTGGCAACAGTCGCTGGCCTGTGCCGCCCAGAGTATTGCTGGGTAGGGTGCTGACCGGCCCAGAGCTGTGCCATAGACTGTACCCCAATGTGCAGTATGACGGGAGAGCATGCTAGTGCTTGGGCATCTGCCCCAGGCCTGTTTAGCTTACCCATGCAGACATTGTCTGCACAGCTGCAGAAATACTTGCACACACGGGCGGGGGGGGAGGGAGAGGGAGGGAGGAGAGCGCGGCAGAGCCACCTTCCTCAGCAGTAGAAACTTCCCCATCAGTTTGTGCCAGCTCACGCTATTCATGGAATTTCAGCTTTGCCCTGACAACAGCACCGTATGCCAAATAGATAGCCCTCCTCCAGACTTACCTTGGGAAAACGCACAGCGGTGTCAGTCTGCCAAAGGTGATACACCAGCTCTGCACAGAAAAGAGGAACAGAACTTTTTCCCCCTGCACCTATATTGTGCCATTACCTCCACAGCATCTCAGTGGTGTGGCCTTTAGACTCCGCATCGCAGTATGACCCCCCCCCACAAGGCACCACTGTGCAGAGATCCTGAGCTAGTCCAGATGAGGTGGGAGAGCCGCCTGGCACAGCCCCTGGGCCTAGCTTATAGCCCAGAAGCAGTCAAGCTGCATTAGCTAAAAAGGAGACAGCAATGCACAGCAGCCCAGCCAGAACGGAGGGCAGTCTGCATTCCCTCTCCTGGCAAGTCTCTTGACAGCCAGTGAGAAAACAACTCCTACAGGGGAAAGAAAAAAAAAAAAAAGAGTTTGTAAAGTACTGTTTCTGTTTCTTTTTCTTCCAGTCTAACAAATAAAAACATATTACTGGCTCAAGTTCTATAAATTTGACATGAACACTATGTTTTTATGAAAAAACAGAAGGACAGAAAATTATCAGCAACTTTCCAACAGAAGCAACAGCAACAATGAAAATCCTGACTAGTTAAAGCCTTGATAATTACACCCAGGATCACCCAGGCAATCTTATCCTGTGCTTTTGGATAGGTTCATCTTCCCTTCCTCTCCCCCATCTTTAATGTTCCTCTTAGACCTAGCAGATAAAGTTATAAGCTGAAAGGAGCTTTGGTATATATAGATGCACAGTTGAAACTCTGATCTATGCTCTCCCTAAAAGTGTTGCTTTCTTCACCTCTTTCTGTCCTAGTTTTGGCTGGGAAGGAGTTGATCTTCTTCCTATTAACTGGTATAGAGCTGTGTTTTGGATGTAGTGTGAGAATAATGTTGATGACACACTGATGTTTTGGTTGTTGCTAGGTATTGTTTACGCTAATCAAGGACTTTTCATCTTCCCATGCCCTGCCAGATGTGTAGGGGGCTGGGAGGGAGCGTGGCCACGGCGGCTGGCCCAGCTGGCCAATGGGCTATTCCATACCATATGACGTCATGCTCAGCATATAAGGCTGGGTGAAGAAGAAGGAGGGGGGGCGTTCGGAGTGATGGCGTTTGTCTTCCCAAGTAACCGTTACGCGTGATGGAGCCCTGCTTTCCTGGCGATGGCTGAACACCTGCCTGCCGATGGGAAGTGGTGAATGAATTCCTTGTTTTGCTTTGCTTGCGTGCGCGGCTTTTGCTTTCCCTATTAAACTGTCTTTATCTCAACCCACGAGTTTTCTCACTTTTACCCTGCTGATTCTCTCCCCCATCCCACCCGGCAGGGGGGTGAGTGAGTGGCTGCGTGGTGCTCAGTGGCCGGCTGGGGTTAAACCACGACACTTTCAAAGTTCATTAAATGTAGACTGGATGATTTAGCCCAGAGGATACTGCATTCATAGTAACAAATACGGTTTCTGCAGATTTCTTAGGATGAAGACTATTTACATCATATTCCCACAAGAAATCAGGTAAGGACTAAATATTAAAGTAATGATGTGATCTGTGTCATCTCCCTAATAAATACTGAATGTGCTGGTTGATTTCAAACAAATTTAACAAAAGAATAGAAATCTCAGATAAACCCAGTTCCTTCTATTTGCATGAAAACAGGCAACTGGCTACCTAGGGGAAGAAGATCCTGCAAGTGTTCCAGCCAAGAGAAAGCCTGCAAGATTAAGTTAAACACCAGAAAATCTGTAAGAGGGAGGTCACTTTTAAATACCCCAACTATGAGGAAATCTTCAGGGACACTGATCTGTAGGCCAGGCTTCATTCCTTCAGCTGCTTATGAAACGATGCAGTGTTAGGCTCTTCCTTCCTTGTTTCAGTTTTCTTAACTTCATCCAGTTATGGAACAGTTTGTCAGAGACTTCAGATAGACTGTATATGCTTGTCCGAGCTAGAAACAGTAAAAAGCATCTCCAAGTAGGAATGTAAAGATAACACTCCTGCATCTGGAAAATCCTAGGGATCCCCAAGAGTTATGATGCTGATGAAGTGCATGTTTTACTGACAGGAGTCCCTGGCTACACACACATTAGCTGGAAGACCTACAACTCTGACACACAGCAATAGCTCCAGAAAAGTTTTTATTGCTTTACCCCCTGTTGGCTTTGCCACTGTTTCCCAAGGCACTCATCAAAAGCAACCGCAGGCACAGAAAGGTAAAAGCCTTCGGATTTATTTTTTTCTTGCTCCTAGCACCTTTAAAAAGCCCACACTGTGAGAAACTACTAACTCCTGTTTTGCATTTTCTGTCCTCCTAACCTTGGACAGTGGCAGGATCAGTAACATCCCATCATGAACATTTAAAGCGTTTAGAGAAATTAATTGCTACAAGCAAGAGACTGTCCTTTAATTATGTGTTAGTTAGTGCTCTATTAGAAGATGATGATGTTGACCTCTAGTGACTAGTCTGGGGATACCTGGTGGCATGATCACAGTGAAACGTTTCTGTGAACAGCTAGCCAAAAATTTCACTGAAGCTGGCACATGAGAACAGTCACCCTCTTCATGGAGGTGAGTAATTACACATCCCTTCCATGGAACAGAAACCCCTAGCTGAAACAAAGACCCAAGAAAGGCTGATATATAGCCTAAATTATGCATGCAGAGAGATTTAATTAGAGGACAATTGTACATGGATGCCTTGAGCTGTACAGTGGCTGTAACCTCAAGAGAGAAAATGCACCCAGACTGAGTGAAAGGACTGCACAAAGCAGCCCATGGAGGCAGACATCGTGATATAATCGCGGGAGAAAACCAGAGCGTGAGGAGTCAGTTAGAAAAGGACCTGAGCTGGAAGCAAGGAATTAAATCGATTTCTCAAAACACAGGAATGAAGCAAGAGGAGACAATTGTGATTCATCGTAAATAAACAAAACAGCAGAGGAACACCCAACCCACTGTCTATTTCTTAGCTGACATAACCCATTAGACACAACGTTTTGCCAGATTATTAGTAATGGAAAATATTGTTAGACAATATTAAATTTAAATACTGGCCATCAGCAAGTTATAAATTTTATTTTAAAATCTCATCCATTCTACATAATGAAACTATTTATTCAATTATGTTTGAAAATCATGTACAGTATGTTATGTTGCACATTCATAGAATAAAAACAGAAGACAATACATGATGCCTTAGGAAGTTACTCAGATCTTATCCACAGATTCAAAAGTGTTTTATTTTCCCAGTTATTCAAAAGTAATAAAGAAAAAAACTCTTCCCAGCAGAGCACTCAAGGCATATCAAGAAAATAACAGATATTCAGGAAAAGGTTAAAGAATGAAAATTACTCGAGGATTGGGAGGGAGAGTACGTTTCAAACTAGTGACACAGCCCAAGTGATGTAGCGACTATACTGCCCCGTGCAGAGAGAGATTCCAGCAAAAGGGAAATTAGGTGAGCAGAGCATGCTCCCAGGTAACTATTCTGACATGGATTTGAAGTGAGGAGAAAATTAACATAATTTCTAGCCCTTCCTGAACTAAGTAATGGTAGCTGTTTCTCAATAGAAAAGGATTTTTCCATTTTTTGAGAACTTTTTCCATTTAATACAACTTTTCTAATCACTGCTTACTTCTCAGCTTGCACTGATTAGCATCAAAACTGGGCAAAGACATACTGGCAGCAAAAAAGTAAACTGAAAATGCACATTTTGCTACTCAAATACAGAAATTAAAATAAGGAATTAACTTAGTTTTTTCTATTTGAAGATGAACTGGTACTGCTGTCCCCCATAGGACTTCCATTCCTGGTTTCCAGGGCTTTGCTCCATACTGCAGTGACTGGAAATCAAGAGTGTGTTTACAGTCAAACCTCAGAGAGCTTAAATTGTGATTTGTATTTAATTCATTAAAATATTTTTTTAAACTGTCTTTTCAAAGAAATTGTCCATACCTGAAATCATGTTACAGTACTCTTAGTCATGCAATAGCGCCGGCAGGGGGAGATGAAGAGTAAAATACGCCTAAAGCTGCATAAAGCATGGGTAGGAGAGAAATTTTACAGTAGAAATGCCTTACGCATGGGTCTTGGAGCATTTAAAAGCAGAAATAAACTGGCATTTAAATAGGAGATTTAAAAAAAATAGAACAAATGAAAACCAAAGTACTAAGGAGCAAGAACACAAGGTAAATATTCTCTACAAATGCTTGGTTTAGTTTTCTGGGTATCACTGATTATTTCCAAACACTTACCTAGTAGCTTAATTTTTAAATCTTTAATAATCATACACACATACCTTATACATTTGTGTAACTGTTCATAAATGACTGCAATCCTTTTGTTAGCGTTCCTCAGCATATATTCTCTCTCTCAACTGGATATGTTCTCAGGACATATATCATTTTGAGAGGAAAAGGCAAAGACATTACTTGGCATATCCGAATGTGTCAGGTCCCTAGCTGCACAGGATGCATTTCACACGCTTCACTGGCAATCTGATTCAGTATCAGTATGTATAGGTCACACTAAAAAAGCTCTCTGATTTTTTAGGATATTACTTTGGCTGAGAAAGAATTAAGGTAAATGCTACTCCCTCCCCACTGACCTATGGACTTACATAACTGTCAAAGAAGCCACTGGCTTAATCCTATGAAAATGGCAAAAATACAGCTGTTAGCTAAATGAATGCTAAGGATGCAAACAGAAATGCTGATATTGGGAGGGACTCAGTCCTACAACCAAAGCTTTCCCCTCCAAATAGTATTTTTTTTCCAGAACTCTGCCAGCTCAGTTTTTTCAACATGGAGCAGGGACAGTCTCTAGAGAATTACTGAGTTTGCCTCCCAATCTGTGTGTTTCTTACTCCATGTTCTACGCTTGGATATGGCCACTATTTAGGTCACATTTCTATCTACGAACAATCAAAACTCGCATAAACTGGCACAGCTACTGAAATAATCAGCCCTATTGTGCCCCTCCTAGCTCATTCTCTCATGCCAGCACAAGCATGAATTCTCCTGCATACCAGGCTGTAATTTTATCAACAGCTGGACTCTAATGACCACAGTCATTTAGCAGCTCCCTGCCCTCAATACAGAAACTAAAGGAATGTTTATCTAGACACAAGGGAGATAACTTTCACTGTCATCTAGAAGCTGTAGGGGACTCCTTTGCCCTATGCAGTTATTACTATGATTAAAACTCACTTAAGGGTAGGCCATTAATGAGAAAAGGCAGAGTTGAAATCAACTGGCACACAGGCCTTCCTTAAAGAGAGAAACTTCTGAAAAATGCAAGAGGGCTATTGCAACTTAAAGGAGCTCAAAGCCTTATTAACCACACTAGACTTTGGCAGCATGGTTTTGCTATCTACCTTTAAAAAAACCCAGCAGCTTTTTTCAGGGAAGAAAAATCCCCAAACCTCGTTTTGTTCTCTGCTCCTGTTCTGTTTTCTTGAGTCTGCAAGGTCCTGGAGCAATACTCCAAGGAAAACAAATGACTGAGATCTGAACTGATTAAGCCTGAAGTCTTAAAAGACAGCTTGTCATGCACTATTTGCTACTTCACTGCTGACTCAAGAACATTCAGCTTGTGTGCATATTCCGCTTTCCCATCTGCCCACCGCTTCAGCTTCTCACCGACAGTTGCACATTTCCAGCACAAACATCTCTGATATATTACGAACTAAGTGCAGGGCAATGTAAAACATGCAGAGCTTTTCATCAAAGTATCGGAAGTACTACTCTATTGACTATTAATCTTCATCTGTGAGCTTAACTTACTGAAAGCCTTCATTTTAACATAATAAATAATTTAACTATGTGTTGTACCCTCCTGCAACTAGAAACGTGTAGAATTTCAGACTCCTTTGCTATGGAATATGAGGCTTTGTTTATACTTTTAATGGATCTCTGTAAATCTACGACAATGAAAACCAATCCCTCTTTATAAGCTGCTAGCATTATTAAATCCAGAAAAACAGACACCTATAGCTGAAAGCAAACTTGGTAAATTTAAAACTTTGTACCTAAAGTTTATCAGAATTTTCTCTGAACCAATGCAGGAAATAATATGTTATCAGTTAAGACTGTTCAGTGGATTTTTTTCTCAAGCTAGCAAAACCACACACAGAGCATAAAACCAGATTTAAATCAAATAAGATTCATATGTCCTTGACTTTGACACTATTGGCTTGTTTCTAGCCATTTTTTAAAACAGAAGACTGTTATCCATTTCCTTTTCATGCATATGTTATAATTTATATCCACAGAACAGAAAGAAAACAAATCATTGTTTTACAAGCTCCTTTTATCACGACATCTATAAGAATAAAAAGGGTTATTTGGAGAACTATGAATATTGTGAACTCCCACTGGCTTTGGGTGGGAGTCAAGCACATTCACTAAGCAGTTGCTCAAAACTCAGCATCTTACAGAATCAGTCTCTGCACAGCCCTCAAGTTACTTCATGAGTTTTCTCTAATGAGACAGACTGCTTTGAAGAAAAACTAGCAGTATCTCTCATCAGCCAGATTAAGGAACTGACTCAGGAGTGAAAATGACTTGTTCTACAACAGTGGGACTAGCTCCGGCCCTAGCTTCTCTCCCCTCTTCAGTTTTCCATCTCCACTACAGGACCAGCTCTGTTGCTTTGACATAGCCACTAAACTTTTGTCTACCTCACAAAAAGTGATGCCAACTTTGGGTTACCTTAATAACCCACGCTAAAATACAACAGTTCAGCAGCTGCTGCTGGAGAACCTGAATCATCCCTAAATAGCAAAAAACTCTCAAAAGAGCACAGAAACCACTACCACTGCTCCCTAATCAGAGCACTACACTAGCTAAAACATAGGCAACCTGAGGAAAACTGACAGCGTTAGGGATTAATGAGCCCACTAACGGACAGTACATAGTCACCAGTTATCATGGGTTACATGTCTGGAAGGTCTGATTAGTTTCCCTCCTAAAATTTTCAGGCAACCATTGCAGCCAAGGTAACTGAGCATACCTGTTATACAATAATATCAGTTCAAGACATGCTATTTATGAACTCTTGAAGAATTTCTTTGATCTTTCTATTCTTACACTTTCCACTTCATTAGTACCTTATTTTAGATAAACATATTTAGTATATTACTGTGTCCTAGACCTGTTTAATACCAGATCTGGATTCAACACCTATGTATGTGTATGTATGTAGCTATATACATGTGTATTATAGCCCATGTAACGAAGTCGTGACCATTTGGTTGTAATAATGTACTATAAAAAAAAAAACACAAAGAAGAGGCAGCCAAGAATAATTACTTTGCAATTACAATGCAAAGTTGCACCCTAAGCAATCATTATAAGGGGAAGAACTGATCTTTGTCATGTTCTCCTACTGACTTTGGTACTTGTCAGACTGTACCAAACTAATTCAGCTTGTTAAACCAGCAGAAAACTAGTACAATAAGTAGTGTTTTGCTAGGCTTTTGCATTGAATCAGCTCAGCATAAAGTCCACAAAAGCCAAAACATTGGTGTAGTCAGACCACAGGGCCAAAGCACAGGGGCCAGGGGCTTGGGACCTCCCCTGTGCTGATGCAGAAGGGTTAAACACCGTTAGCTATAATGAGCAACTTCACTCGAAAAAAACCACCAAACTTTTTCATGCACAATTTTATGCAGTTCTGCTACTGAGCAAGGCAGATTTAAAATGATCAGTCAATTCACGATTTACTTGCAGGTTAGCTATGTTTTCAACAGAGAGTAGTGAGCTACGTTCCTCCTTTTTCCCTTATGATCCATAGACTAAGCCTTAACCCTGACTTAAGAGATTTTCGAGTTGCATTGCCAGTGAGATTGCAGTGACTGGCATTTCTACATACCTCTCATTACAGTTTTCATCCTTGCACACTTTTCAAGTACTAATCATGTTAGTTGCTTTGCAACGTCTTTGGACAAGAGTATTCGTTCTGCAATACTCAGATATGCAAGTATGAGGGAGGAAAAAAAAAAGTAGTTTTATTCAGAGTGTTATAAGTAAGTTTTATAAATAGTAGCAGTAGATTTATAAATGGCATTTTTAAGAGGAGAAAAGCAATAGCAAGTAATAAATTCACCCGTTAAACAGCATGCCGATAAGCACTATAGACTAATACCTCACTGTTAAGCACCATACTGTCAAAACTGCCTACTAGCAAGTAATACTTCCCAATAGCCTTGCTGGGCTAAGTAGTAATAATGATCTCTCGGACATCTCCCCTGTTACTTTGAGCAATTATTCCTTTCTCCTCTCTCTGCAGGTAGACCAATTTTAATCCTCTCTTCTCCACCTCTCCAAGCGTTAAATGCATATGGCTTGCATATCCGTACCACCTGAAAGTCTTTTAGCCAGCCCCTGCCAAGCAGAGAGCACACTCGTACAAAATAATAAAAATGGATTATAAGTTATTAGAGGTTGGACAAAGAGAGAACAGATATTCACATAAATGGAGGCACATAAGGAAGCAACAAGACAAAAATGTAATGGTTCATTTAGTAAACACACTAGACTGAGTTAATGCCTGAACACTTTCAGACGCCAGTCCAGCCCCGGAGTGGGTTGCTACTGCCCCCTCCGTCACCTACGTGTCCTGGCAATGGAGGACTGGGATAAACTCTTCATGTAATGCCAGGATGGCGACTTCTCCAGACACAGGAACTCCTGACACATGGCTGTATCCTACAAGCATATAGGACTGAAGTATCACTGCTTGCTTCTTTCTATCAATTAACTACAATTCCTCTTCTGTTGCCACAGCCTACATTAGCTGCCACCTCCATCATGACAGCAAATAAACTGCACAGTCTCTGCATTCTCTCTGGGAAATGCGTTACCATGCTTGCACATTTGAGGGACTCACCCACCCAACAAGGTCAAATAAAGCATGAAAGCTTGATCAATTCCTGATCTTTAGAAATACCGGAAGTTCTGTAAAATCCCTGATATAAACAATCCATAGGATGACATGCACTGCTTCCTGCTTTCAGGATTTGCAGCTATGTATTTGCTAGGAGAATTCAAGTTGCTCCTATATTGTTCTCTATAATCCCAGCATTTATTGGGGTGGAAAGGGAAGAGGAAGAGTCACTTACTGGAAGTGATTACAGAATGAACTTCAGGTCACATTCTTGAAGATGGAAAGTCTACATACCAGGGAAGTTTGTTAGCATGATGTAAATCTACTGGTTAAAAAAAAAAAAAAAATCATTAGAACCACAATAAGTTGCCAGGAAAACAAAATATATGGATCTGTAGGAGCATGGAAAAACAGCTTTAAGAAGAATGATTTGCCTTATTTTACTAACACTACCACCTCGAAACAGGTAAACTGCAAGTCATTTTTTATTAGTTATTTAATTTCATCTCCAAGAAGAAAGGGCCACAGTTGTGTAAAACTTGTTAGGAAGGTTCTTATTTTGAAAGATAAGCAGCTAGCACTTGACTACATAACATTACTTGGATGTTTGGTTTTTTTTTTCCTTATCTTCAAAACATGGAGCCAAACCCAGGTTCCCACAAAAAGCCATCAGTATCATCTCGCGTTTCAAGATAAATGAGATCTTTGAGCTAACACAATGTGCAATACTTGAAACACATGCATGATTTACTACAAGCAGCATATTTTTGGCAGTTTAGCCACATGACAGCTGTATGTGCCAAGCTGGGAAGAGAATCATTGCCTTCTCACTTCTCCCAGTACAATTCCAGGCTGCATTCGATATTTACCCAGCTCACAAAAATTAAATTGGGAGACTTGGAAAAGATTCTGTAACAACAATTAAGATGGAAGCTTAGTTACAATCAACACAGGATCTTCTCTCCTAGCCCAGAACATGGAATTGCTTTGATGGAGCATAGTGTTCATTTCCCATTGCTGTTGATTATCTTCACACTTTCCTGTGGAAGATATACCTGCTAGCACATAGGTACACATAGTTGGAAGCAGACTTCTGAGCTTTGCATTAAATGCAACATCTCATATGGAAAATAAAGAACAGTTCATAGAATTGTAATGTAAAAAAAAAAATTTAATTTTTCAAAAAAATGTTCATGATACGGAAGGTCACAATACAAAGTTCTTAAACACAATACAACACTGAAACAAGTTGAAAAGCTTTTTTTTTTGATTGGAAGTGATGTTTAATACAAAGACTAGATGCCAACAATACTTATTGTACAAAGTTTATGACAGTGGATTCATATATTGATTCCCTGAAAATCCCCTCATTTTGAAGAAATATTGAATATTAAGGTCATGGCTGAAATGAATTCAAGAAATTTAGAGTTATATTTGTCTCCACCCTCAATTCTAAGGACTAGGATTAGGTTTCACGGTACAAAATGGATAATAAAGGCACACTGTGGTTTGAAAGCAAGGCTAGAGCTTCTAGCCTTTAAACTTTCTGGCTTTTGTCTGGGTGTTTTATAAACACTCAAACATGCAGTGAAAAAAATTCCAACCCTCTTGAGGGGGTGCAGAGTGAAAAAATATTAAAGTCTGCAAAAAGATGTAACCCATTTAACCTATAAAACAGTATTTATGTTCTTATGCATTTCTCAGTGTTTCCTCAAATCCTTTAAGATTACACATTTTAGAAATGAAGTACCTTTCTCCAAGTTATTTCTGTTATTTCACTCTGACAGAACTAGTATAAAATCCACATTTAAGATCACTGTTCACCTCCATCAGTTTTGCTGATTATGGAAAATGTAGATGCACTGCTAAAAAGTTGAAGTTATTGGCCAAGCCAGTTACTTGCTTATTTAACTTTTTCAATACAGCTTTCCAATATAGAAAAAAGCTTTAGAGAAAATGCTTGCTTAATCTTTTAAAAATTACTAGACTGCAAGTCTTGCATGTCAAATTCTGGCATGAAGTGTTCTTCAATGTTAAGTTATAAAGTCCTGACAGACCTATTGCAATTATTAACAAAACTCTTGCCACAGGGGTGCAAATCAATGTACTCTGGTTTAATCACGTCTACCACAAATAGCTCTGTTTGTGAACCATGTCAATTCCTACGGAACTATTATACAACTCAAAATTAGTTGAAAGTAGAGTTTGGAAGAGCTATATACGGACACTATGAAAGACCGTTCCAGCAGCACTGGTCTGCACAAAACCCACAACTAATCCGTTTACACTAAACATTTCTAGAACTACATAAAAAGTAATAGTTTTACCACATTTTGGTTCCCTGAGAAAAGTGCTCTAACTACAAAGGTCTTTGGAATGCCATCAGTACAGTGAATAAACATGCACCTCTTGCACTGCTACTGCAGAGACATCTCCTACTTCCATGTTGATCAGACTTGGTTTTGGCATTTTCATTCAAAATAAACCTTACTCTCCACAGAAGTGGCACTGGAATGGGAGCAAGAGATGACTAAAAGTAGTCTAGTACTAAAACTGGTTTATCTTTGATGATTTGTTATTACAAACTGGAATGCATAGTTAGCACACTTGATGAACACAAAGTCATGAAGTTTACCTCATCTATTTAACCAATAATTGAGATTGGTTTTGAAAACTTTAATATAATACAAAAAGTTTTCAAATATGTTTTTGGAAAGCATGCTCTTTTTTTCCCCAAGGGCATAATGTATGTTTTTAGTAAACATGATAAACGTCATGAGAGTTAA
Source organism: Calonectris borealis (assembly GCF_964195595.1). Taxonomy (NCBI): domain Eukaryota; kingdom Metazoa; phylum Chordata; class Aves; order Procellariiformes; family Procellariidae; genus Calonectris; species Calonectris borealis. The sequence goes on along the minus strand of NC_134319.1, from coordinate 18,281,332 downwards.
GACTTCAAATTCAATAAAACAGCGCACAGCAGAAGAATGAAGTCAGGAACCATTTTATTTCCATCCAGTTTTGCAAGTATTAAGGATGGTGTAAGAGCTCATTCCACCACTATAATTTATGAAATGATTACATCCCTAGAAGAGGCAAAGCTTATAATGCTGCTTGTTTTTCCCTCCCAAGTGCTTATAAGCTGTGTGATTATTTGGTTTGTTTTAACTGTGTCTTTCTGTCCCTATCTAATACAAACCTCCTTCATCCTCTCCCCAGCCACCAAAATACAGTAACTGGGTGTGGAGAAGCAGCACTGAGGCAGTAAGTAATGAGAAGTTATAAAAACGTTAAACAGCAACATACACTACACTAACTGGGATGCTCACAACATACAGAAGACAACTTTGCAACTATATCGTGTTCCGTTTGCCATCACTATCTATGAAGATCAGCAAGATTTGTTGTCTAGTACATGCGCACAACAGTTACTCCAGATTCTTCTGATTCCTCCCAATTTCTAGGCAACAATTCATTTTGTATTTACTATTTTAAGACAAAATACTGAAACTGATTTCAGGTATTATTGTCCAACTGATTTTAATAGCAAATGGCATCTTCCACAATTATAGAATTAATGCTCAGTACTTGTCAAAAGCTTTAAAAATTAAGGTATGTTGAAAAATTACTTTCATATACCCCATGCAATTGAACTGCGCAAATAGTTTAAACTCTTAATTTAACATATTCTAAGTTAGTGAAGAGTTTATATTTAGAAACTAATTCCAGACAGTTCTTAGACCTCACATGGCAGGAGATGAAACTGTTTAAAATTATCGCTATCAACAGAAAAAATTCCCATAGGAAAAAAAGTATATACACTCTTACTATAGCCAGGCAATCAACTCTTCATTTCAATATTATCATAAACATTTAACTGAATTATTTCAACCAGTGGAACCCAACCAAAAATTCATATTTCAGATTTTTCAAACAGATGATTACCTGTTAAAGGCTGCATTTTTTATTTGAATCTAAATAAATTTTTCTTTTCCAATACAATCAACTCAGTTCAATGCATTTAAATTTAAGACTGATTTGTAAACTGTTATCTCTCCTTCACTTCTCTCCACCTATACAGATCTTTAGAGAGATATTAAGCAAAAGGCTTATAGAATGCAATGATGCAGAGTTTCATTTTAAACTTAGCACTTATCTGAGCATGTCTGCAAACGCTCTCTTACACGAGGTGGAAGTGTTTTTAACAACCTTTCTTCTACAATTAGACTATTCCGCTTTAAGAACTGACATTCTTCCAGTTCAGCAGGAAGCGATTCAAGATAGTTTCCAATGAGCTCTAATTGAACAAGATTCAGTAGCTGACCCACACAAGGGGACAAATTCATCAGACTGTTATTTCCCAGAAGAAGAAATTGCAGCTTTTTGCACTGAAATAATCCATCAGGCAGCATTTCAATCTAGAAAAAGGAAAAGAGAACAAAAATGATGTACATTAAAACTTGTGAGCTTACATGCAGCTGCTCATTTTGACATTTCCCAGTTTCATTTTAGGGTAGAAAAACCCTCTTAGTTTATGGAGGATAAGGAAAGGGAAATTGTAATGCTTCTATCATTATGCAAGAAAGTGCTTGAGAACACTACAATGGTTTTATATTCCTGTTTTGTTATGAAGATGCTTAGCTACTGGCAGAAGTCAAGACATAAGCATGGTGGGGGGAGCATATACATGCGGTGCATGCACAGAAGTGCATACAAATATGTGATGTGCAGGTGGCAGGGGAGATAAATAGGCTACTATCTCCTAAGAATCACTTAATGAAGAACAAACACAGATTGTGAAGAGACATTAGCAGCTCCTGTGTTGTGAAACCTGCACAAGCAGTTATCTGTGCAGTACAATAGTAACTTAGTCCTGGTCCACCCTACAGACATATAACATATGGACATATCCAAAACCAGCCTTACAATTATAAACCTCAAAAGAAGCCTTAAGTCACAAGCTTGGACACCACACTAACGAGCCAAACAGTTTAGCACTGCTAATGAGGTTACCAGCTATAATTATTTCCCTCTTCACAGTCAGACAGCTGAGCTGCTCATCAGCTCGCTGTTGATTCACTACGGCTTTCCGTTTGACATTTTAAGGTAAAAAAGCTAACATTGTTCACTTTCATTAAAATACTATATGGGACAGATAGCTGCAGGGAAAGGGAAGATACGTTTCTGCAGCCATCCTAACCTATACTATCTCTGGATCAGAGCCCTTAAGCTGCTACAGACCAGGATAGTACTTACTCAGTATTACACAAGCTTTGGTGACACCAAAGTTTTAGTAATTAAACAAGCACCACCCCTTTTTTCAGTTTTACTGGGTTTACTTTAATCATGAACACCACAAAAGCATTTTGAACCAGAGGCTGTTCCAGAAGAAATGGTAGGTTAAGTCAATATTTGATTTTTTTTTTTGAAGTAGTAATTTGAACTTCTACTTACATGGTTTTTTGTCAAAGCCAAGTATTGCAGATTGGTCAGGTAACCGATTTCTTCAGGGATGGAGGTTAACTTATTATAGCTAAGATCCAAATAGTGTAACTTTTTACAAAGAAATAGCTGCAATGGAACATTTTTAATATTATTATAATTTAAATACAATTGCTCCAGGTTTGATAATGCACCAATCTGCACTGGGACATATGAAATACTGTTGTGCCACAATTTTAAGCAACAAAGATTCTTAAGATGTTGAAAACTTATTATTTCTTCCACTGTTCTGAGATTATTTTCTTTTAAGTCGATTTCATGCAAATTGTTTAGGGTAAAAATGGAATGGGGAATGCGCTCTAAATCACAGCAGATTAATTCCAAGGTTCTCAGGTTCACCAGCTTCTTCAGGTTATTTAGCACTATCAGTTTATTTCCCTCATTGTTGATAGACAAGTGTTGTAAAGAAGGCAGAAGATCTGTAACCACTTGAGGTATACGGGAAAGGTTGTTTTTTAAGTGAATTGATCTCAGATTTTTTAGCCCCTGAAAGCTTTCGTTGTATATGGAGTTGTGATGATCCAGCATGAAATATCCTGTTAAGCACAATTCTTGTAGGTGTTTTAGATGAAAGACCCAAAACGGAATTCTTCCCATCTCACTAGATTTCAGGCGCAATGTTTTCAGATTTTCTTCTAAAAAGCTGACTGCTGGATAATCCATAGTTAATGATGAATGATAAACATTCAGTTCTTTGAGATTGACTAGCTGGGTCACAGCTGAAGGAAGTTTGGCTTCAGGAATAAGTTCCAAGCTTAGGACTTCTATTTCTGTCAGTTCAAAGACACTGTCTGGAAGACCATTTAACATGAAAAGGTGAAGTTCAATCTTGTCTTGGGTATTTCTTACTAATTTATTTTTCAGTTTTTCCACTGACCATTCATTGTTAAGATTTATCTGTTTCAGTTTGTTTTCACTCAAATCAGACAGGAATATTGAGAATCGTTGTGAATAAAGAGGATCATACTGATCTGCCAAGTGGAGAATAAATGCAAAGTCATTCTTTACATCAGGTATATCACTGTAATTACTTTTCTCTCTCAACTTCTCAAAAGAATATTGCTTAAGTGAACTCCTTAACATCCACCACAAACTATAAGTACAAGTTAAGCCATAGAAGATCACTAAAACAACATAAAATGAAGCCAAAACTTTAAAAATTTCTGCTAGTGAATAAACACACTGGTACCTTTTGTAGCCTGTAAAGGCTTGAACATTAACTACGCAATCAATTTCAAGTGTAATAAATGATAAATAGTAGGGGACATAAATTATTATTATTACAAATACAATGACTTTCACTATAATCTGTTTCATATACACTGTATATATGACATCCTTCTCTTCAACGTGTACTCTGAATTTCTTCACTTTTTCAAATATAGCTTTAGCTTGTTCCCCTTCTTTTTTGTCAAGAACACTTGAGGAATTTTCTCTTCCAGTTGTTTCCAAGCCAGGTTGCGAATATGGCAGGGACTGTCTGCTGGCCCCTATATCTACTGAACTCCCAGGTGATGAAATCACTGCTTTTGATTTGGCTACTGGCAACTTCCTCACAGACTGCTCGGCAACTGTTTCTGAGAGGGCACGTGTTGTCCATGGAGAATCAAAACACTTCTGAAGAATGGCTACAAAGTGCTCAAGCCTGGAACTTGTACTAGGATAGTAAAGCCAGAAATTACTGCAAGCTGCAAAAATAAAGGTATGCAGAAGCACTAGGTATGGAAAAAATTTGGCAAACCAGTGAAGCTGTCTCTCATAACATACTGCATCAATATAGGAATACTGCTGCCGATGGAGATCATTCTGGATTTTAAGCGGGATGATTATCTGTGCTGTAGAGCTAGCCGACATGTTAAGGTTGGCTTTAACTAAATCCCAAGGCACGGCACAATGATTGTCAAATTCTAGCTTGCAAGGAAGACAACACAATACTCTGGTTTGAGTAAGCTGGAGAGCCCCAGCGAGCACAGCAACTAGCAGCATTATCATGGTGAGGTAATACCAGAAGACATCCCACCATGGTTTTAGTATGTGGTAGGATGACTGGGCATCTGCTAAGTATTTGAGTTCTGTTAGCGTGATCATGACTTTCACCTGTGAGAGAACAGCAGCTGGTAGAAGAAAAAAGAAAAGACATCCTTAGAGAATTGTTAAAAACAATTTATCTCACCATTAAACACTTGAAGCTTATTACTGTTTTCACAGTTTTAAATGTGTAACATTTGGCCTAGCATCCAGAACATAGCAAAAGGATCCAAGAACTCCTGGCACCTAGCCCTAGCCAATATCTTATTTATTTTAAGGAAAGTTACTTGGAATGCAAAAATTTAAATGAAAAGCGAAACTAGCATCAGAGATTAGGAGAAAGTATATTTTGACCAAACATTTGGGTACTGTTCAAATAGAAGCAACAAACAGGTATAAGTTGAAGAAGTGTCTGATATATTACTAGCAGTCCTTCACCACTGTCCTAAACTTACATAGCAAAAGTGATTTCTTATTTATGAGGAATTCCAAAATCAGAGCAATATATTAACATGATGGCTCTTGCAATTTAGAATTTTCTACTAGATTAAATCATTCTACCCAATTAAAGAATAAAGAATACACAAAAATTCTCAGAAGAGCAGTTTTGCATTACGTATTCTTATATGTAATTCCCCATCTTCTCCTATCAAGAGAATTAAGCATACTGACAGAATGAAAATTAAGCTAACACAACTTGTTATTGTCCAATGTTGTCATATATATAAAAATGGCACACTTAACACCCAGCAGCATAGGTTTGATTCATACTTACTTTACTAATTAGAGACTAAAATACACAGCACTGCTCAGTCAGGAGGTCTACACCTTTTAAAATTCCTTGGACATGCCATCTTTACATTTGTCTTCATTCTGGATGGAGAAAACATTGAATATACTTTATTTTTAATGGCTTCACCTAAATAAAGAGCAAACATTTCAGCCTTCATTAGAACTGCTGCCTTATTGCAGACATCAGGATCCATTAAGCTCTGCACTACTACAGCTACATGAAATGGAACAGAACATACTTAGACATGATCATGTAGAACGTGAAGTCAGTTTTGCACAGCCACATCAACACAAAAAACAGGAAACTGCCTACAGCCAGCCCTATTTCAACTGGGAAGTAATTCTTTTTTTTTGCCAAATAACTACGTGTATATGAAATACGCAACATGCAAGACTTCAAGAAGTAGAATTCAGTCATAATTTTGATATACCAAGGTTTGGCAGAAAGGCAAGTTTCTCAAAAACAGAGGCCCATATTTTACATCCTGAAACAAATTAATAAACTATCCAGTGTCAATGGCAATACCACAGACACCACCAGCTTTGGAGAAAACTTACTATAAAGTTTGTTAAGCAGTACAGATATGACGCAATGGGGATGTTTTGTATTTTTCTTAATCATAGAATCGTTCAGGTTGGAAAAGACCTTTAAGATCATCAAGTCCAACCGTTAACCTAACACTGCCAAGTCCACCACTAAACCATGTCCCTAAGCACCACATCTACACGTCTTTTAAATACCTCCAGGGATGGTGACTCAACCACTTCCCTGGGCAGCCTGTTCCAATGCTTGACAACTCTTTTGGTGAAGAAATTTTTCCTAATATCCAATCTAAACCTCCCCTGGTACAACTTGAGGCCATTTCCTCTTGTCCTATCGCTAGTTACTTGGGAGAAGAGACCAACACCCACCTCACCACAACCTCCTTTCAGGTAGTTGTAGAGAGCGATAAGGCCTCCCCTCAGCCTCCTCTTCTCCAGGCTAAACAACCCCAGTTCCTGCAGCAGCTTCTCATAAGACTTGTGTTCTAGACCCTTCACCAGCTTCATTGTTCTTCTCTGGACACGCTCCAGCACCTCCATGTCCGTCTTGTAGTGAGGGACCCAAAACTGAACACAGTATTCAAGGTGCGGCCTCACCATTGCCAAGTACAGGGGGACAATCACTTGCCTAGTCCTGCTGGCCACACTATTTCTGATACAAGCCAGGATGCTACCGGCCTTCTTGGCCACCTTGGCACACTGCCGGCTCATATTCATAATATATTGGTACTAGACATTTCAATTCCAAACAGAGCTGACAAGCTGTTATAAAAAGACAAACAACAGCTGAACTAAAGCAGAACCTTATTCTTACTCCACATTCACATTTGAAGGGAGAAGAATGGCCAAAAATAAGTTAATCCTTCTTGCATTGACAAGGCTACTTTTAACAGAATATAGAAACTTACCAGGCCCACTCAAGGGAAAGCAGCTGAAGGAGGACAGGATGGTTACAGTACACTCCTGAAGAGAAAATAAATTGTCATCAGATCATGAGATATTTGGACTCTAATAGCCTTGAGTATTAGAACAGCTCATTACTCCTTCCACAGCAGTGTTTTAAAGATCCAACATTTAACGAGCAAAAGATCTAGTTAGAATAATTTAAGATGCTACCCCTGTCAAATTATTTACTTGGTCACCATCTGAAAGTTGCTTTTTCTAAAGTAGAGATAAAGTAACAGCCCTTGTCATTGTCCCCTTTCTAAACACTAAAAGCCATTTAAGCTCAACAGTTTTTGCATTTACATAAAGTTACTAGTCCCGCAGCTGAGATGCTCTAACCATAGCTAAAAAATAGCAATTTCTTCAATCATTCCAGCTCAACTTGCAAAAAACACATCTGTAAATACCTTTAAAATGAGGGGTTTTGGTATAATTCTTTGGAGTTTGAATATAAATTCATAGGTGTAAAAGCACAAAAAGGTACTAAATCCATTCAAACTAAGGCTTTCATTCTGCAAAGAATATCTGGATTGTGTCTTGACTCAAGCCAAACATGCTTGATTTGAATGTAGACAGAAAAAGCAAAAGTTTTTTTTTTCATTTCCAACCTAGAATTAAAACCAGTTAATTCTTCTCACTTGAACTTGGTTACAAAAATGAAAAACTTGGGACCCCTGTTAAAGTTGTAAAGAACATGCTAAGAGATAAATATATTGAATGATTCAACAAAGTAAGAGCAAAATATATAAATACCATATTTTTAACAAAGAAAAACATTTGAAAAATCAAAATGATCACTGAACTGGCTGAGAGTTTAAAATAGTGTGAAAGGTCTAATTAGCATGAGGATGGGAGCAATTCTTTTCCTGACAAACATGTAAACCTCATCAGGGACTTGGGCAGATATTAACATTTTAAGAATATGTTTTATATAACTAAATGCTTATTAGAGAAAGTTACAAGTAACAATTTAATAATGCATATGTATTTTGCACTTTTATGCAAAGAACACCACTCTCCTGGTAACAGACCTATTTTGGGGAATAAGCAAGGCTCTTGAGTATAAGGGACAGAATTCAGAGTACAATAAAACAGTTAACACTGTTTGATAAAGTATTTCCTCTAAAAATTACAGAAAGAAAAACAGAAAATGGAACTTAAGCCAATTCTATTAAAAATATATTGGTATACCTGAGAATATACAAAACCCAATACATCTTCTTCAAGCAATGCCATAATGCTCAAAGTGGTTTGTTTTTATACAGACTGAGAACTCAAAGTGAGACTGACCCATGTAATTTTGTAAGGTCTGTTTCTATAAAATGCTTTCTTTGTCACCTCCCTGCCTTGAACTGGAAAGTTGTTAGTCCCTATCACATCCCAGAAAAAAAGGCTACATTCTTGCTGCGGTTTTAGAACACTTTCTAGCAGAAAGCAAGTGTCACAATATTAAGTGTTTTAATATTTGAACTCTGGTCTTGTTAACAACTACGTTTTGAAACCTCCCAATGAAGCATGCATATTCATTACAATTCTATATACATGAAATAAAGCTTCCTATCAGAGAAGTACACAGTATATACAAGTGTAATATAAACATGTGAATTATTAATAATTTTGCTGAAGACAGTTTTCTTTCAAATCCTATCTATATGCCAAGAGTGACTAATCAAATGGAATAATGCTGAACTGTAATGGGTTTGATAAAACTCATCTCCAGCAGCTTTCAACCCATATCAAAGCCATAAAAGCTTTTCAAAGTGGCCTAATTCAATTGGCAATCTTTCTTAGAAGATGAGAGACAGACGTTTAGCCCCAGGCTAAGTGATGACTTCAGGAGAGTTACCCCAGACCAGTACTGGGACTCAGGCCAGAAAAATAAAGTAATAAAGATCACTAATATCTAGGCAATTTTTAGTTACTTCAAGACTTATAAATCTGAGCAATAGAAACATATCCAGAATATGAATAAGAGGCTATCATTTTGAAAAATATTATCTATAAGCAGACCCACCCACCCCCCCCCCCCCCCGCTGCCAAAACGTTACTTAACGTTGCATTATTCTGTCATTTGGTCACTGCTTACATAATTTTAGGCACATTTACTTAGGTATGGCTCTGCAGCAAGATGACTTGCTTGTCCTCTCCAAAGGATAATGGGCTACAAAAAGCCAATACCTGACAGGAGGCTTTGCTTCATTTTTAAGGCCACACTGTTTTTGTTGACTGTTTATGTATTCAGCTGGTGATTCTGATACACTAAGCTAATAAAAATAGATTTATACAATTAAAGCATACCTTGACAGGTATTCCTCTATCTTGCCCCCCCCCCCCCCCCCAAGAAACACAGCCATCCAGTTTTCAGCCAATCTCTTTAGACTCATGCAGTTATTCCAACAGCATGATGTGCTTCTCAACTGAGATAAGGAGATGCTGACACACTAAGTAAATGTGTCTGTTTTATCAATTTTCTATCAAAAGTGATTCTTGAACTACAGTACCAACTTAGCTTCTAGGTACTTTAAATGTAGCACATTTTCTTCCAAAGTTTTGGATGCAAACTTAAGTTCAATAATAAACTAAACATGCAATCAATTTTGCTTAATAGGCAGTTTTGAGACTCTCCGATGGGATTCCTAGTACCTGCTTAGGGTCTCACATGCACAGCCTGAACCTCCACTTGCAAATAAAACCTCATGACTATTCCCAGAGGGAAAAAAAGTAACAAACACTACCCCCACACACACTCATCACCCAAAACACATCTTTTCTGGGTAAAACTTCCCCTTCTGTTGGCATACTACCATTTCCTTTTTCAAGCATTCCCTAAACAACAAAAAGCCAGATACTGCAGGAGTTCTGGGGCAGGTCTGACTTCATAAAGAATGATACTGACATACATACTTTTAGAAGATGCATTCAGCTGTCTGCCTCTCCCTTTTTTAAGCCTCCTATTGACAAGTAATAGGCTACTCAATTCAAACACTACATTTGATATATAGTCTTTCAGAATCTGTACTTTTACCACTTGCGTGCACACGCATATTCAGTTTTAGGATCTTTTCAGTGGGGATTGTATTTTTGGATCTGTATTCCACTGAATGCAGAACAACATGCAAACAGGATTAGAGAAAGCTTCTTTCCAGTTCCTTCTGAAGAAGGTCACAGGTGATAATTAAACATGTATAAGTGATTATCCTTTTGTATTTAAAATAAACCCAAAGACATCCCCACACTCTACAATAACCAGCATATTCCTCAAGCACAGGATGTTCAAGACTACACTAACATTGTTAAAAGTTTTCCATATCAACCTTTCAAACAATCAAAGGCCTAAAGTCCTTCCAAACAATCAAAGACCGTAATTACAACTACAGACAATCTCAACCATCTGTGTCTGGATTAACTAGAGGCCTCGCCTTTCTTAAACACTCCTGCTCTGAAGACAGTACTGCTGAACATAAGATGTGGAACAGTAATCACAAATATGCTGTTTAAGAAGCAGTCCTTGCTCTCTGGAGAAGGCCGCTTACATAAGACTATGTAGCCCAATAATTTCTGGGAAAAAAATGTGTACACGTTTTTAGTTTAAAATTTAGTAAGTTAGCCTACACTTATATTTTTACTTTACATGGACTACTCTTCTCTGCTACTGCTTCAGAGTTAACTGCATAGCACATAAGCTGATAAAAAGTCTTGCAAAATTAAGCAACTACTACCCAGCACTACCACACCTTCAGCAAGCTGAGAAAAAGAGTACAACATGACAAGTGTATTTTAAATATTTTCAACTACCCAGAAGCTTGACCATTCCTAGGTTCAACACAAAAAGCCTTAGAGTAGGTGTAAAAGAAACATCTTAAAGGCAGCTTCACCTAAACTCACAATACCCATCTTTATTCTATTACTTCCTTTCTCTCGTACACTTAGTGCAAGAGAAATACTTTATCTTGCAGTCTAATCTAAATTGAAAATAAGCTTTACTCCAATTTGATTTGCCTTATAAGCACAAGACTTATTCTTGAAATCTGACAGTGCAGGATTAGATACACTACCTTATGCATTTCCAACCTATGCCTGCAGAAGAGCCCATTGTCTTCCTTAAGCCATATTAAGTTAATTTCTCATTAAATGCCATCAATATGCAAGTATTAAGCCTTTTCTCTAACCAAAGAAAGCCAGTAGAGAATTAATCTTCAATAGTAAAATATGTCACTGGTCAAACACTCACTGGGGAGATGGATCATCTTCAAACATTCTGGTTGCACAGGTAGTTAAAATTACATACCTGTACGCCACATGATAATGAATCACATCAGCAAGGTCTGCCCAAGTGCATGAAAACACCTAAGCCTAATTCTCAACAGTGGATGGGAGGGAGAAACGAAGTCAACTATTTTGAGAGTTAAGCTCTGTAATGAAGTTGTATTACAAGATATGTATTTAAAAGGTATGTTAAATGTGCTTTTTATTTCATACTAGTTTAGCTTGGAGAGCAATTTTAAATACAAATTCATATTCAGACATACATACTTTGACTGGTAAAAGCACTTTCCCCAGCCTTCTCCTCAAGTTAAGTTCAAGGTGCTAAGGATTGTGTTCTAGTTAAAACAGAAGGTCACAACCTACGCTCCTAGAAAGGCCTGTACTAGAGAGAAAAATACTCAGTTTAAACCCAAGTTTAAGACCAAATAGACAGTAGGTGAGACAAGCAGTTTACGCAAAAAAAACACTGCAAAACAAAATGAAGAAAAAATGATAAGCAGGTACAAACCTAGGTTTCTGAACAAGCATGTTTCAGAGTTAAACAGGTAAGCGATTCAAGGGTAAAAAAACTAATGTAAAACAAAAGGTAGACCAGCTTTGTTTTGCACATAATTGCATCAACGTGACTCATCTCTTTGAAAGCAAGCTGTCTACATTCTGGGCAAATATCACTTCATTCATAGTCATGGTGCTTTCTAAGATCCCTACCAAACCAAGCAGAATCCAGACTCTGAATCAAATCTGAACATTTCTAGGAAGCAATAGTTTGTACAGTTTTAGTGCTATTTTCAAAGCACTATTTTCAAACTCAGAGATGCATTTTTTAAAAAAATATAAATTAAGTTTATATCAGGTGATGAGAAAAGTTTGACAGAGGAAGGACTTTAACTACACAGACAAGTAGTATAGTGCTGTGGTCTCCTCTTTCCTTGAGGACCCATTAAGATAAACCTGCCGCCAAGCTGTAGTAGCTTTGCAGACCATTAATTTATTTTCAGCTTGTGTTGTCATCCCTTTAATTCTTTTTAATTACAAATATAAATATATTAACTTAAACTTAAGAGATGTATTAGCATCTAAAATACTGATTACAATAAATATTGAAAAAAGCACTTGTTTAGAAGAGAGTGCTTTGTATTGGTTATACAAAGAATCCAAAAAGTACATTCACTTAGAGACATAATTTGTTTCACTCTAATATTAATCATTTAACTTATTTAATTTGTATTCTCACCAGAAACTCTAGCACTCTTTTTAGAAAGCAAATTTTATTTGCTCCATTAATTTACATTTCTTCAGAGAGTTGTACATTTCACATATTTCCCTTTAAAAAGGAAATTATAAATAGAAAAAGACTGCCAAAACTCCACATTGGTATTACCTGCTAAAAACCACCTCTGCTATCATAAGTCTGCTTGGCAATTCCTAAAGAAACATAGCAAAACCCATTAACAGATAAAAAATAACTGGAAAGAGTTCCATAAGGTTTTTTAAAAAAGAAAAGAGTATAACAATCTGTAGCAGTTCTGACTCAAGACCATGGCACATTGAGGTATTAGTGATCCACACCGGCTAGTTAACAGGCCCAGGCCTGGGCTGTGCAGATCTCTTGGCCGCAGGATAGATTTAGTCAGCTCATAACAGAGGAGTCTGCAGGCAGCTCCCACTTGGTACCAGCGATTACACCACCTGCATGTCCTTGTCTTTATCAAGAAGTGCAGCAAGAAGTTCTCCTTTGAACATCCTTCCTGGCTGACAGTAGAAATGATGCACAGAGTTGTTTTCTTGTAAGAAAATTCTATAATAGCTTAAATGATCAAAATGAGTAACTTTTTACAGGCAGGGTCTGCACGATGTGCTGCACAAGGATTGAAGGCTCATTTGATGCTGCACAACTCATGTTCCCAGCTTCTAAAGGGATGTAAGATTATCTATACTATTCTCTTTCTTTGTAGTGTCAAATCCAATAAAAGGCATTTTAAATGATACCGTACAGAGTCCGAGTACCTTTCTTACTGAGATCATCATGGACCAGCACCTCTTGGTGCAAAACACAAACCATATAGATTGTCTTCCAGAAGGTCACTTCTGAAATTCTCATGAAGTAAAAACAGGGGCCCAAAAAAACTGAAACAAAGAACAAGTCCCAAATATCTGTTATGTGACATCATATAGTCTAATCACATCTCATTCATTTAAATACTAACCTCTTTGTGTTGAAAAGTGAAGCACTATCTTCTGTCAGCCTACTTTTCCCCTTTTTTTGGCCCCGTAACACTTTCAAGTTAACAAAAGCTTCAGTATTAAATAAAGAGTAGGAGAGAAGCATGCATTCCTACTACTTTTAAAGTATTTATACACTTCTAAGAGTCCAAAGAATTGTATTTTTAAGCTTGGCATTAGACAGCCCATAATGGACTACACAATTTAATGCAACAGAAAGTCAGTTCATGTTAAGTCTCAGAAAGGGGACATAGGTACACAAGCAGAATCAGCAGAATCAAGCAGTACAAGAGATTCTTTTTTTTTTTTTTAACAAATAAATTTGAAGCCAAGCACATTCAAAGCATGTATCAGTTGTCTCCTTGTAGACAAACCCACCTTTTTTTATGAAATGTTAATGGATTTTTGAAATAGGATTGTGAGAACACTGAGCTACTAGACAACATTACCCACAGCAATATGTGGCTCATGCTATCACAGACCCAAACATACAATCATGAATTTCATTATATTTAAAGAAACAAGTGCAGTTACAAATCCATTAGTTTTTTTCTTTCAAAAAATATGGCACTCAAGTTATGGAAGTAAAAATTAAACAGAGTTTGCTAGACCAAGTAGGTGCATTTCTTTGATAAAGTAAAATGGTTTACTAAACAAGCCAAGTGCAAGAGATTGAATCTAGGTTACAGAAAGTAACTTCCAGAGCAACGCCATACTATATCAGCTAAGACAAAGTTGGTAATTTCACAAAAATTACAAGCAATTCACAGAAAAGGAGACAGGTCACAGGCCATGCTGAACAAAGAAAAGGTAGACTAGATAAAAATAAGATTTAACACTTACAGGGACTGCAGCAATAGGAACATGTAAAAAATATTAAAGTGTGCAAACAACAGGGTTTTTTTACTCTAATTTTTGAGTCGTTGGAAGCAACCAAAGGAAGAGAGGGAAAACCCTACCTGGACTAATCCTTTGTAGAAGGAATGTGCCACCAGTGATGCAGCCCTAAGAGCAGCAAAGGCTGTCCTCCACTAATACCCAAGAAAATACTTGTAGCAGACAGGGGCACCATCACAAACCTAATCTGGATGCCTAAAGGGCATTATCATCCCATTTAGAAAAAGCCAACAAAACCAGAATCAGAACTGTGAGACTGACAATGCTCAGAGGAATGGCGACTTAAGAAAGTAGACTAAAGGAAGTGGCCTTTCTAGCGTAAGGAGAAGAGGAGTGGCAACATACTGGGGGTGGAGAGGAGGGGATAGAACAGCATGGGAAATGCATCTGCCTTCTCAGGACAGAAGTACATAGTCCATGTGCTCAGCTAATGCTTAATCAAACCAGCGTGGGAGGATACAACTCTCTCCAGAGATGACTGCAGGCATGCCATGCTGTCAAACATTCCAACCCAAACATGCCATGGAAGATACCAGGGAAGTGGCACAGATTACACTCCCAAATGATACCTAAAAGAACAGGTCTCCTTTGTTGTTCCCCCACCCCCCAATTAGGTTTTAAAATCGGGACGGCAACACTTAAGACAGAAATAGTATACTAATACTACAGTCCTTACTTCCAAGTTCCATAGAAACCTTAGAGCAAATTTGGGCATTAAGTATGAAAAGTCTCCTTGGTTCTTCACCCATTCTTTCCTAAGTAAGGAAGATTACACCAAAAGCAATCTCAAAAGGTCTAGACTGGGACTGATACCTGTGTCATGCTGTACCTTTTATAGCTCTCCCAGAAACCATCTTACACAACATTGTATCAAGTCCTTCATCCCAGTACTACTAACATAGCTAATACAGAGTCAGACACCTTCCAACTGCACAAAATTAGATTTTCAAGCTCACTTATAACGCCTTTTTAGTCTCGTAACCACATTCTTGGGTCTTTCTCATGCTGAGAAATATGAATACATAACCATAAGACAATGGTATCAGCAGTACCCCTCCAGCATTCTAAAGGAAGTCTCAATGGTTATCTATTTAATTCTGCATACCAGGATAAGTACTACAATAGAAAATTAATTTTTATCCCCTTAGTTTCCAGAAGCCGGACAGATACTCACGATGTCCATTCATTGTGCTGCTATGCTCAGGACATCAGAAAGCAAAGCTAAGGAAGATAACACTGGAGAATATTCACAACTTAAATACTACAAGGTTTCTCTACTAGCAGATTCTTTAATTATAGTATAGTTTATTGTCTTCAAAAGCAGTAAAAGTACAAGAGAGCCAACAGTTATGCTTATTTAACAATGACAAAATAGTTATGATTATTTAACAAAAGACCATCTTTCCTTGGGCAAAGGCAGGGAATTGCTTATACATGCTCTTCCATTTTCAGTGTACTTTTCAATAAAGTCATAAATGGCCAGAGACTCTTGAAATAGCCAAGACAACTCCCATAACCTCACTGGAAACAAGTCTGAAACAAGCAAGTATTCTTAGAAGGAGGAGCCTTAGAGTATGTCCACACACCTCAACTAGCTTTGAATTAGTTTCTCAAGTACCACCAGGAGTGCTGCTGTCACAGCAGAACAGAGAGTGGACTACAAATCCTACTTAAGAAGTCAGGTAAGCATTTGGGTCAATTTTGTAGTCTGCAGGATATCATGCTGCTATAACTAGGCTATCAACATAATTCATTGTATCATAACGTAATACCATACATACTGATGCATTAACTAAAGCACGTTCATATTCTGATTTGATACTGCTAGATAAAGGTCCTATAAGGAATTCAACAGCACTGCATTTAGACAAAGATGGAACGGGCCAACATTCTTCATACCATAGGAAGTCCTGCTAGTTTTGCAGAGAGCAGAGTACTGAAATCTAATGGTTTTAGATATTCAGAACCTCCATTCTACATTATTTTCCTAGCTCAAACATTGCTTTCTAATACAATTACCATACCCAACCCAGTTAATAGGGATGTTTACCTCTGACTAGCTGAATAGCTCTATGCAAGTAATTTTATTTCTCTGTACCTCAAATTCCTCAACTGTAAAATCATGGTAATGTTTCTCCCATTCTTCATGAAGTATTTATATGAGGAATGTTATATAGTAATAACACTTAACTGCTTACTAGCTAATCAGAAAGGCTATTCTGGATTGTACTACAGGTTCTGTTAGGTTCCCAGAGCTGGAAGCACACATGCTATTACTTTTCCTAATAGTGGTCAGATAGTTATCATCTTTGCCTAATCTCAAAATATAAATTTGTATTTATATGCCTTATTCTAGCTAGAATCGTTTTAATGTTTCTAAAATACAAACAGTTGTCTAGTACAGTAAGTTAAAATTCCAATATTTGGCCTAAAGAGGAAACTGATGTTTTTTCAGTATTTATAGACTGCCAAGACCAAACAGTGTCCTATCAGAATAAGAGATGTTGATAACAAACAGAAACATCAAGTGAGGTCACAAATCAAAAACATATACCAAATACATTCTGTCTCTGCAAGATAATTATTACCACGCACAAATATAGCTACAAGATTTAAGAACAGTCAAAAACCACTGTTTTGGTTCTAGGTTTTCCTTATGCTGCATAAGTTTCATGAAGAACTTTCCAGAAGGAAATATTATTACTTCCACAGACCACAGAGAAGAATTTAACCGTATCCAGGAAAATGTAATTATTGGGGCAGCAATACAGAAACACATCTGATTTCACTCTATTAGTTCTGACATTGGAAAACTGATTCAGATTTTCAGCAGTAGCTCATATCTCTTCTCAGAAGCATCAGCTTTTCATCTGTTTAATAGGAAAGACAGTTACTCTTGAAAGTCAGCCTGACAAGTTGAAACACTTGGTTCTAAATTTTCGGTCTAAACATCCAAAAAAAAAAAAGAGAATAGATAAGTTTCCAATTTACATCTGATTCAAACTCAGGCACTCTTCTTGTATGCAAACTCTCCTGAAACCCATCCTGTTGTCTTTTTAAAGAATCTCCCCACCCCAAAGTAAAAAAAGAAAAGCTTGTGATACTCTGCTGAAATGGAATAGGTTTTACTAATCCTCTGGCAAGGAGCATGCTGTCCACGCAATCACCTCAATCTCTTAAGTACCTTCCTGTTCGTATTACTCTACATTATGTACTTATTAACCCAGCTACACCTTTTCTTTCAATAAAATGAAGGGACTGAAGGACAAATTGCACATTGCACATATTGTGTAATAGCGTGTGTACAAATTACAGACCAATGCCTAAACACAACTGTACAGTTTGAGAACTGCACATATGCCATGCGAACACCAGAGCTAAAAGCAGTGTTATTCTTATCAGAAGCATCTCCTAGAACAATGCTAAGTTTCAGAACCATGTACAAGTGATCAGACTTGAATGCTACAGTAAGCCTACAGTAATCCCACTTTGTTTCCTGAACAAACACAAAGTTAGCTTAGCACCTATGTTCACGCTTTATATTTCCATCAAGCCTAAGTATGCTGTGCAACACAGTCTTCCACTGCGCAAAATTTCTTTTTTGAGTAGGCTGTCTGAGGAGACCTAACAACTGGCAAGTTTTTTCAGATCGCAGTACTACAAGAAAAACATTTTCTGGTATGAAGCCAAGTTTAATAGCTTCAAAAACAAGAGTCAAGGTTTTATCACCTGAATCAATTAAGAACTTTGAAGTAAAAAACCTCCAGCCCCATATTTGTAAGAAACTGAGTAACAGTTTGAAGCAAAGCAGACACTACTTTTAACAACTCCAGTTCAGTAAAGCACTTGAGTATTGATATATCCCGTCTCACTTCAATTAAGCAATGTTTTGGTTCTTTCCCGACTTTAAGTCAGTGTCATTGCAAAGTTAGTATTTAAACAATGTTAATGTTTAATAAAAACATTTACCTAGAAAACAGTTTTCCGGTACTGCAAAGGCACTGGCAAAGTAATAATTATTTTCACACTTCCATTGGCATGGGTTGGAAGTGATAGTTTATCTTGTTAATAATTTAAACACAGCCTAGAAACAGACAGTTTTTAGTTAAAGCTTTTCAAATGCCCTCCCTTCTTCAAATATTTTGGATTACACAACAAATGCACATCAAGATTGTGCTTTCATTCAGATGGAAAAATTAGTTTAAAGGATAAATATTTTAGCATTAGGGTCTAAATTTGCAGTTCTTAAATTCCAGCTCAGTAGACCTTTACATTTGCATGCAGATGAACTTTAGCTATTAGAAAATATCTGAATAAATATTTGACAGACTGAACTACTCATAGAATACCAATATTTTCCCCAGAAAACTAAGGCAATAATGTCTGGGAAATCAGGGGTTACATTTCCTGGGGTTTTAAGTGAGAGCTTTAAAATCAATGTCACTTTAATTAAGCCTGAGTAAACTACATGACCATAGTTTTGTAGCTGCTGTGCCACAATTTGTTTCCATATTAAACTAAAACCACAACTCAAACTAGTATCTCCCAAACAAACAGTGTTTATAACAATGTCTTAAGCCTCCTAACAATTAGCAGCAAGAAAAACAGATTGTGTTACTACCATATTCTTTATTAGTATCACAGGATCCCTTACTAGCATTTTTAATCCCTTCAGTTTCTCACAATCAACTAAATTCTCAATTTCAGTATAAGAAACTGCATTCCAGTTTACAGTATCAGAACATACTGAGAAGGTGAGCACTTTTGATGGAAATACACTTACATAATTTAATTCAAGGTGTGTGAAGACACTGTTTTGAAACAGAATGGCACCAATGAGAATTAAATTGAAGATACTCCATTATGAGTTTTTTCCACAATTCCCTTCTGATTGTTGAAAGACCCTAGAATCCTCTCTGGTGTACATCGGAGGAACACTATACCCCAAACCGCATTTGCAATAGCTTTCTCAAAAGCTGCATCATCTGCCTTCTTTCCAATGTACTACACTGCTAGAAAGTATAGTCTTTTCATATCAGTAAGTTTAAATCAAATAATTGGGGAAACTGTCGATAAGTATTATGAAACTTTATTTCAATATTGAATTACAATTTGATTTCACCTAGCTAGAAATTAAATCCAGAATAGTTCGTAGCACACTAACAACTCTTGGGGAAGAGAATCGCCAAACCCAAGCATAACTGCAATAAACTGAAGCCCACATGCCAAGTCTGATGCAACTCTAATTGGAATGTATACACAAGATAGTTCATACAAATAAGTAATTTAGTTATTAATAACTTAAGACCGCATGATTCATAACAAGCTTTCTGACATTAATGAGGCTGACTGCCCACATGGTAGTGGCAGGGTTAACAAAATGCAGGCCACAGCCTCTCAGCTACATTTACCAGCTACCACAAAGCACAGTTACAAGTTTGTAATGTGTGGCTCTGAACTCAACTCTGTACAGGATACAAACATGTATTAGACAAGGCATACCACAGCTTGTCACCAGTTAAGAAAAATAAAACTTATCATTTATTAGTTAATTATTAGCAAATTAATAATAGATACATGTTGCTAAACCAACATATAATCTATACCACTGAAACATTAAAATTGCAGCATATTTAAATATTAGAATATTAATTCCATTTTACATTCCTTGCCCTTCTACATGGCTACCCATGGCATCTGAACCAAATATCTTCATAACTACAGCACAGACTTCTAACGTATCTTTAAAAAGAGTAACGGCAAGAGCAACTGGCAGAATAACACTATTTGCAAGACAACAGCTGAACAGCTGTTACAAGGATGCCTACAGAAAAGATAAATACAGCCCACAGGTTAGCACACAGCAGCATGAAACATTTAAATAGGCAACATAGAGACCAGTATAAACAACACCTTATCCCCTCAGTCACATAAAATATCAATTTCTAATCCTAGCTGCGTAAAGCTTTATGGCTTTAGCAGCAGGTATTGTAAGCTGAAGTAGTATTACTAGTGCCACAATCTTTTTCACTACCTGTAGCATGTCAGGCAAGAGCAGGCACAGCAGCAGCTAAAGGAACACAAGATTTCCCCCTCCACCCCCCTCCTCCAAAAATCCATTATAAAAATACTTCTTCGGCAGTGACATACTGCTCTACGAAGTTCATTTCACAATACTGAAATACTGATGGATGTTTCTTTAGCATTCTTAGTTCATCTCTAAAATTTACTCAACAAGCTTTCATCAACTTCAAAGAGCAGCTGTATTAGTATCTTGCAAGAAACAAAAGGCAATTTTCTTTTTCTCCCCATGAGAATCCTATTCTCCTGAAAAAGGAAAAAAATAAGAGTCAGACCAGCAACTCTTCTCTCAAGAGTGCAGGGGAACAAGCATGTTAATACTGCAAATTTCTAAAAGTTACATGAATCTTACTGAAGTTGAAACTCAGTTACATTATGCTAATGTAAAATTCAGAAGAATGTAAAAACATATGCTAATGTAAAACTTGTGATAAACATTTTGTTATCTAGTTACAACAGAATGTTTTAAACGCTGGGGAAAACCCTTAAGAAAACCTGTACCCTATCCTAACTATTGGTTCTCTACTGCCGTCATTCTCCTTTCTGCTCTCATTTCATGTTCCTTGTCCTGCTCAGCACCACAGATACTGAAGAAAAGCACTACTTAGGATAACTCTTCTATTCCCCACACAGTCAGCTGAGTTACACAGAGTAAAGAAAACACACGCAATGTACTTAGACAATACATAATAAATTCTATGAGTGATGTAATATTTCAATACTTAAGCCTTGTGGGCTTTTTTCCCCCCTCTCTTGAAAGTTTAAGAGCTCAAAGAAGATAGATCAATAAGCCCTGATCTGTTGCCCTCTCTGCTAGGAAGGTACATAAGGAAGAATTCTGAGACACCAGGAAATAACTCGTGCCTTACCTTATCACTTCAACAAACAGACAGAGAAAGCTGGGAGTCAGCAGAACATGTAGCTTAAATACTTGAAACTGCAAGTGACCACATAGCTCCCAGCTTATTCTAGCACTACCTCAAAGGTATTGTTTTAAACAGCCACGCTAGGTGCCAGTTCAAACACTGTTTACCTGATCAGCATAATTAATGACAATCTTCATATAAAATTAAGCTTTAGGGAAGTCCGCTTTAATCACTCCTACAGAACTGGTTAATTGCAGTATTCACCACAGACAAATTCTTAATTGAAGCCAGGAAGCTGCCTCAATTTCACCACAGAACAGACAGGCACAAAGTAAGACTTATGTCACTGAAACAACTCTGCTGGGATGCCAGTAAAAGCTACCATGCAAGAAACCCCTTGCTACAAGATCCCTGTCTTGCTGGGGATGAGAACCGCCTTGGCAAGACAGAGGAAAGGAAGAGAACAACAAAGAAGAGGACGCTTCTTATTTCATGCACAGTACTGTCAGGCCTCAACACGGAGTTCAAGTCTTCTCTCCCTTTGGGAGAAGTTGGGACTTTGCACCCGCCTGCCATTTGCTCGAGGGCAGGTGCCGCCGCCACACCTGGGGCCGAGGGGTGGCAGCTGCCGCCCGGCCGCGCCGAGCCCAGGGGAGAAGAAGGAAGCCCCGGGCGACCTGTAGCGCCCCGGGTCACTTGAGGACGCGAGTGAACATCGGTTACGCAAATCAGAAAACGGTTCTCCCCCGAGCCCCACCCGCACGGGAGCGGGGCGGCCGCCAGGCCCCGAGGCGGGCACAGACTCGCTCCGGCGCCCCGCGCCCGGTCCCTCCCCCCGCCCCGGCCGGCCTGCGGGGAGGCGGGCAGGTGAGCGGCCCCGCTGCAGGGCGCCGCCGCGGGAAGGGGTGGCCGCCGCGCAGGCTCACCGGGCCGCCCGGCAGGCGGGCCGGCAGCCCCCTCCCCGCCCGCAGGTGGAGGGAACCCTGCGGCCCCTCAGGGAGGCGGGAAAAGCGGCGCGCCCTCCCGGCGGCGGTGAGGGCCAGCCGCGCGCTGCCCTCGGGAAAGCCCCGCTCCGTCCTGCCCCCCGCCCTCCTTCCGCCCGTCCCGGGGGAGCGGGGCACCTGTCAGCGGCGGCCGTCCCTCACTTACCTGCCCGCGCCACCTCCCCTCCCGCCTGGCCTGGCGCGACCAGCCCGCCCGCGCGCGCCGCCGCGCAACGGCGTGCCGCCCGCGCGCTCCGTCCGCGGGGGAGCCGGCAGCGCAGCGCGAGGCACCGGCTCCAACCGGCACTTCTCGGATCCGGCCCCGCCCCCGCCCCGCCGCCGCTGTCACGTTACCGGCCGCGCCAGCCAATGGGGCGCGGCCGGCGGAACCGCTGACAGGCCGCGGGGCGGGGGAGGGGGCTGCGGCGGACAAAAGCGCCCCGCCGCGCCCGGCCCCCGCCCCTCCCCGCGGCGCTCACCTGCGGAGGCACCTGACGGCCCCTCCCGGGCCGCCGCCGGGGACGGGGGGCGCTCCCGGCGCCGCGGCGGGGAGCCCCGCCGGGCTAAGAGCCCCCGGTGCCGGGGCAGCGGCCGTGCCGACCCGCAGGCAGCAGCCGCCCCCTCGGTGCCGGCATTTAAACCAACCGAGCCGCTCGCGAGCGGGAGGAGGTGGAAGAAGCGAGAAAGCAATCGTCGCCAACGATTAAAAAATGAAAACTAAAGACGGTGACACTTGCAAAGAGGCAATTTAATCTGACAGGGGGCGCGCGGTTTTCTGGGCACCGGAGGCCTCGGCTGGGTCCGGGCGCTGGGCCGGGGGAAGGGGTGCGGGTCCCGGCGCGGCCCCGGGGGCGGCTGCGCGGGCTGCGGGCGGGGATGAACCCAACCCCCGCGGGGGCGAGCGGAAGGAGCGGGGCTCGTCCAGCCGAGGGAAGCACGGCCGGGGTATTCGGGCACGTTACCGCGCGGTTACGTTCGGCATAAGCTTACGGCCCTGCTGCACCCGGCCGGGCGCACTACCGCTGCATCCGTTCTGCAGCAATGGTAGTCTCATCGCCGGGGCCAGGTACATCCAATGTCCACCCCTCCTTTGTGCAAGGGGCAGACAAACGTCCCTATTACTGTGCGGCAAGACCCTTCTATGGCTCTTCAGTTCCAGTGAAAACCTGGTAGCAATATAAAAAAGTTCACTAATATACACAATGTTTTAAAAAAATCAATCACGGATTCGTCTGACTTTCCTACTTCTCTTCCTCTTTCTCCAGCGGACAGTGCAGCTCCCTCCTCTAGGTGTCTGAAGGGGCTGGTTCTGATGGGTGAATGCATGAACGCCTGACAGAAAATTTTGATTCCCACCTAGATTTCTGCAAGTAACTGGGACAAATGGGCTGTGTCTGCCTCCACACAAACAGCTCAATCTGCTCAAGTAATTCTCCTGCCATATTTTCATTCTTAGCAACTCCATTGCAAGAATCTATTCAAAATTCTATTTATAATGTAATTATACTCCTTACACTCGCTCTGCTATAGTAATGTTTATTGTTTGTCTAGTCACCAGTTTCGTGGGAAAAGGGTCTATTTTCAAAATATTGCTTTTCCTCCATAAAACACCAAAACCCTTTTCTTCACAGCTGTACAAAAAACCCCTTCATTTAAACAGCACAGACACTAAATTTTGCAAAAATAACAATTTGCAAATCAGTATTCCGTACACATTTAGCTATTATTATTAGTTTCAACTTAAAAGAGCCATTAAAATATACATACTTCATGTGCTTGTTTTGAAACACAAGCATTGCAGCTGAGACAAAAGTGAAACTAAAAGCGAAGCTCGCTTTTTAATCCAAACACATAGAAATACTAATGCAAACATGTATGTTGTAAAAACAACAAAAAAAGCATGTTTGTTTCACTGGTTTGCAGTCATATTGGCAGCTAGCAGAGAATGTATTTGGTTTGTATTTGTTTGAGGCTGATAGTTTCTAGTTAGGGTGATGTAATCTAGTTGATAGTAATCTAACTCAGAGAAGCCGCCATTGTCATCACAAAGATGACAATAGTGTGGCATTGTCTGCAATTACTGCTCCGAGAGTCGTTGGTAAGGTTTGGTAAACAGCAGAGAGCAGGCCAGCAGTCTTCCCGGGAGACCAACTCCCTTTTGTCTCATGACCCACCACCTCCTTAGCTGACTGTATCTCCACTTCCATCATCAAGACAAATCTTCTGCTCTGTTAGGGTTTCCCTGAGGAACGATTTAATCCATTTTACCTTACTGGAACTATTTCCCCTTTCTGTGAGCAAAATAAATAAAAGTACATCTTATTCTATAATCTTTCTTTCTAGTAACTCAAAAATGAAAAGTCTGTCTCCAGGATCTGCCACATTTTCTTTTTGACAGCAACAGGCTAGGAAGACAAATTAACGTTTAATTAAATTATAAAACCAAGAACTATTTGTGCTACATTGTAAAACCAAGAACTATTTGTGCTAAAAATAAAAGGAAAAGCATTGAATTAAGTCAGAACACTGAAGTTAATGGTCATATGGTTCATAATTGCTTGAGCAAAAGACTGCAACCCAACTTTCTAGGTTTGGTTCTTGTTTACTCTGCTACTGAGTAGCTCCTGGGGAAGCACAAGGGGAGCACTCAAGTCATCAATCACACCCCACAAATCTCTGAGCGATGATATCTGAGCAAACGGAATATTTTGTTAACCGCCTACTCAAAAACAACGCTGTTTTTAGCTGTGCAGCTTCTGACTGTATACCTACCAGATCAAGTTCATCCTTGGGGTTATCTTAGTGCAGTTATATTAGGATGAATTTCTTCGTTTTTTTCAAGCAACATTATCTGGAAAATGTTCTTCAAGTTCTAACACCCTTTCTAGTTGTTTGTCACAGTCATTTATAAGACACTGGAAAACAACAGCCTGACAATCCAGGGAAAGTTGAGTTTCATTTCACACATCATGCCATCCCCTGATCTTTTTTAACTTGA
Organism: Calonectris borealis; assembly: GCF_964195595.1. Classification (NCBI taxonomy): domain Eukaryota; kingdom Metazoa; phylum Chordata; class Aves; order Procellariiformes; family Procellariidae; genus Calonectris; species Calonectris borealis. The sequence goes on along the minus strand of NC_134319.1, from coordinate 18,256,159 downwards.
TATTTAGATGTTACGAAACCAGCTTTGAATCTCAAAAGAAGTAACAGTTTCAAATGTTATGCTCAGTGTGACTAATGGGTGTCCTGAGCATCTACTTCAATTCCTTCACTTCTACGATTTTGGGAAATCTCATGTTGTAAGAAAGGGAAAGCTATATAGCAGAGTGCTGTATATTTAAGAGGGTAATATTTATAGTCAAAATCTCACTTTAAAATATTTCCTATGGGGCATTCTTTTTAGTATCAGAAAGGTGATATTATACTTGTCTTTTAACCTTCCAGTAGTGCTTGGAGTTGCAGGAGCAACAGCATCTTGATTGGCAATCGCACTGGCAGCAGTTACCTGAAAATGAGCCAGTCCTTTGAATAAAGCACCCTATGACAACTTGCCTTGTGATCACCAAGTGCATTTCTGACCGTCTGTTTCTCCAGATCCCATCTTTTGACATGAAAGGCTATAGCTTCATAGTTAGCTGAAGCATGAACCAGCAGATCACAACTCTTTAACCTCTAGAATGCCATACTACCATTTATTCTCCTGAAGACACTAAAAACACATGTAAGCTTCATAGTTCTCCACATAATTTAATTTCAGTCCCTGGCACATCCTGATTATTATCACACTTGCTCTTTCTGGTGTTTGTTAAAGCTTCTTTGTCTCCTTCTGAGAATTTATAAATCACGTTACATACGCTCCTGATCATTGATGTCCTGGTGCAAAAAGGTGGCTTGCAGTTAACAAAACAGGCTCTCACTGCGGGGTGGGTATTTTAGAACAACAGTTCCCTCTGCTGGATCCCTGGGCAGTCACAGCTCTGCCTGCACTGCTGGATCCCCGGGCAGTCACAGCTCTGCCTGCACTGCTGGATCCCCGGGCAGTCACAGCTCTGCCTGCACTGCTGGATCCCCGGGCAGTCACAGCTCTGCCTGCACTGCTGGATCCCCGGGCAGTCACAGCTCTGCCTGCACTGCTGGATCCCCGGGCAGTCACAGCTCTGCCTGCACTGCTGGATCCCCGGGCAGTCACAGCTCTGCCTGCACTGGAGGGAGCTGCCCAAACCCTCTGCCTGTAGCACCGGCAAGACCCGTGCTCCTTCCAGCTTTGGACAGCAAGAAACTAGCAAAGGTGGTCTTAATTTATCAAATGAATATGATAACCATGGAAGTTTAATCCAGCATCAATTTTAGATACTCCAAGACAGGAGTATCTCAAAGCTGTAGATACTGCTAAAATTGGGAGACTTAGGGCCTGCCATTTCATATTCACTCCAAAACCCTGACACGTTAGCTCTTGAGCTGCACTACAGTAGTTCAGAGTAGGAGATGGCTTGATGTACTTCAGTGAAAAAGCATCAAGCTCATAGAGTATCCGCAGAACACCACCATACATAGGCCATCCTGCAAAACACAGGCCATTTGAAAAGACAGCATATTCTTTTTCTTTCTCTGTTCTGTGCTGCGACCTACTCTCTGGTTCTACCTGTGAGGAAGTGAGCAGACAAAGTGACAGCAGCATGTTAACATTAATTTTTTTGGCCCATTACAGTGCAGGCAGCCTAAAAACCCCAGAAATGTACAGTATATAGGGTTGCTAGCATGAACCTCACTTTGCAGACAATGGATATATATAGACCTGTTGTCTGCAAAGACCTTCTCTACACAGACTGTGCTGATTTTAATTGACAACTCCTAAGCATCAACTGGAGCCTCATGCCAGATAAAATTAAGTCAATATTTTAAAAGTCTGGTTTTCTCAGACCAACAGGCATTTCTTTGTAGAGTGTGTATATAGGGCACCACAGAAAAAAGATTAATTTTTTTAAGAGAGAGAAACATTGGCCATAGTTTTTGTGACTCTAATGGAAACCGAAACCAAGAACAGTGCTACACTGAATTTTAATTGAGTGCTACACTTCCTATCTGGCCATCTGTTCCAAACTGCTAGCAATAACCAGAGTATGACATTTTACAGGGGCTTTTGATGGAAACTACCATATTCAGATATAGCTGTCTTGTGTTCAAGTCATGCAGTTGTTGGAATACTGTCCACAACTGAGGGAGGGAGAGTGTTAAGAGGAAGGGGAGAGAGAATTGCAGAGAGAAATGGGTAAGATTGTGCTTAATTCTTGCTCTCCACAAGGACAGGGACTGGTCCCACTACAGTACTACATGTGCTCCTAACTCACTTGTACAAACATGACTGAAAAACATAATTAAGCATTTTGCTGAACAAAGATGTTGTTCACATACTCTGCTGAATGAAGGCTTTTGGTGGACTTCAAAACACAGGAAGATGATGAATAAGCTAAAGATGGGGGAAGGGGAGTAGAAAATACAGATATAATCCTAACACAATATTCCCAGTCAGAGAAATCTACTTTGAAAAGGAAGACAGAGACGTTCCACAGAAAAACTGTCAAAAGATTGGATCAAAGTGGTACGCAATGTTAAAAGGCAGAACAGGTAACAGTGCTGAAAGCCATACTGAGGTCAACCGGAATAAACCTTCATTAGAAGATAGGAAACAGGTGATTACACAGTAGGTGGCTCCTGATTTGTGTTCAGAACAAAGCCTGTGCTAAGCACACTGAAGGTCTAGTTAGAAAGGATCATATAAGAAATATTTCTCATGAAAAAAAAAGTTTTCAAAGAGTTTGGAGAGGAAATAAAAGGCTTGAATACAGAAGAAACCAGAATGTCAGAATCAAGGAGATATCCTGAGTAACAGCAATAGGGAAAGGAAATTAAAAAAAATATACAGTGTAAGGTGGCATAAGCAATGCTTTTCTAAGCAGGATGTTTTCCAGTCATCATCTGTTTTTTAAATGCTTAAGAATAAGGATTACTCTCTGCTTCTTTTAGATGGTATTGCACTCTTGCCTCCTGGTGATCCTTGCATCTTATTCTTATTGACTAATTGTGAAATCTTTCCCTCAGACTTTCCAAGAAAACATCTAAGGTGGATTCCATGTAGAGCAACTAAATATGAGTATTTGTCTCCTAAGAGCTTTCAACACAAAAAAAATGTTTGTTGGCTCTAGTAGCCATACAGGCATTAACAGCTCATACATGACACTTAATACTGTATTACTAATAATTGATTCATGTCTGCTAGAATGTTACTAATTAAAAAAAAAAAAATTTAGTGCTTTGGGATTCTGATACCATTCACTCCTGTTGTTTACAAATGCATTGACTCTGCAGTACAGTTCTAGTACTGCAACTACAAGTCATAAAAATCCAATTAAGAATCCAGCACTTGAAACTCTACATCACATAATTTTCTGCAGAAAACACAGGAAATACACTTCAATGTATTCTTATGCAGATCCTGGCTTCTCACAGGAGAAGGTCTGTGAGACCTAGGTCTTTCTTTCACTTATGCTATCTTATTTTTTACATTTCACTCAACTTGCACAGAGGTGAAAGAATTTTACACCTAGTAAATATTTCATTAACACCAGCTTCTGTTTGCTCAGCACTCTTGCAAAGTCTTGCATTTCTAGTCAATTCAGCACTTGTCTGGAGACAACTTTATGCTTGCTGTGGAAGTTAACAAACTAGAAATCAGAAGTCCTCCAGTAGGAAGCTACTTACTGCGTTGTTTTATGTAATCACTGTTGCTTTAATTGTCATGTCGCACATGTGCACCCTTTGTTTCAACTGAGACAGCTCAAAAGGGTCATCCCCTTCAAATGACCTCCTGTGGCTGATTATAGTCCCCAGCTATTTTTTCACCAGAAGTTGCTGCTCCTTCAGAAATGCAGTCTGGTTTATGTGTGATGTCGCTCCTGGGTTTGGTGCTACCAAAATTAACCTGATCAGTTTAAACACTTTTGCTTACAGGGTTTCTTTAATCTGCATCATTTTGAAAGACCCAGTTTGGGATCAACCAGTATAAGCTCTTTCCCATTTAACTTGTCCTTACAATAAAGCAGGATCTGCTCTGCACCTTGCAGACTCAGATCTCAGGGAAGTTGTTAGATCAAAAGACCAAAGGCAATTTGTCTTTCAGCACACTTTCATTCTGGACCTTTTTTCCTCATTCTCTTCAGTCTTCTTTCCTAATGTGTAGTTTGAGGGTGGGCAGTGATTTATCTGAAAGAATTATTCCCAATATCCCTCCAGAAGGTGAAAACATCAGTTCTGTACTACTTGTAGCCCCTGACAGCAAAAATGTCACAGAATCACTTTCTGGTAGCTTAAGGAATCCATAATAAAACATGCCGCTGCTACATCTCAGGCAGAAATTTGCCTTCTGTTTTCTAGAGAACATGGGAAAAATAAGACAAAAAGGTCTGTTATACCAAAGTATCTCTACCCAAAATTAAATACAAAGAAGGCACCTCTGGAATCTGTCAGAAAATACTTCCATTGTCATGTCCATTTTCATTATTAATGGCTTGATTCCACAGGGAAAAAAAAGCCAATTTTGTTCACAAACCGTCACAACATAAAAATTTAAAATTTTACAAACAAGTCAAAGATACGGAGACATAATTTAAAATCAGCCTTGGCAGTACGAACAATATCCAAATAAATGAATATTTTGTTTATGGATACTGCTAAGAAATGCTAGAGTTATCCACCACCTGCTTCACTCTGCAGTAGCATTCAAGTTTCTTTGAGATATACAAAATGTATGAGGTCATTTAAAATTGGAGTGCTCTCAGCACCTGCTGAGATTAGATCTTTAGAGGCAATAAAGCCAGTATAATCTGAACTCCAGGATCAAACTAATTGGCTATGATAGCTTTTTTAAAACAGTGCCAAACATACACAGTAGCTACTATCTGATAAGTAAATCGTTACAGTGCAGCTTAACAGGCAAAGAAAAGGTCATTATTTTTGAATGAGAATCAAAGTAAATAATAAATGTGTACAGCACAGCCTCATATGAGGAGTTCCTTGGCACATATTTGGGATGTTTAATCATAAAAAAATGTAGTTAGACACGAGTCATACAGCTCACCCCAAACGACTGAAGTCTTATGCATTTGTTTAATGCTGCATACTGTGAGTAATATAGGAAATTCTCACTGAAGTATTTCCAGCTTCCTAGACTCCTCTAATGCAATCCACTGTTAGTCACGCAGTGTGGGAGCAGTCAGATAGCCACATCCTCTTCGCCAATCCAGATGCTGGCTGGACTCAGCCTTTAGGAATAAAGTTAGGCCTGTGAGATATTTGGGCTGTATTTCTTCATCTCTATTATGGTACATTGTATTTAAGATGACACACTAATTTCTCAGAACATCTCTTTAATAAATATTTGCAAAAGACAAGATTCATACTATTTCTCTTGAACAGGGCTGACAGCCACAACACGGCAGACTGTGATGTGGCAGCATGGCAATGGGCTGGGGGTAACGATGGTACCTCCCACCCGAGAGACTCCAAATTATCCATGGCTAAGAGGTGTGCGGGTGTCCTGCCTAACCTATTGCACAGGCGTGAGTACAGGACTGGACACTGAACTGCTGCAGACATCAGCACGTCTTCCTGTGCTTTTGCTTGAAAAGTAGGGCTGTTAGCACAGCATAGTTGTGCAGTTCTGAGGAACAAAAGGAATAGAAGATACTAAGAACAGGAACTGTGAGCAAAAAAATTCTCTCATCTGCTGCCCAGTTGCTTTTGTGATCAGAAAAACAGGCTTTCATCCATTTCTTGTTAGTAAACAAGACTGTGTCAATTTAATATTTTTCCCTCTTGACAAAAAAAATCCTTGGGGCCCTAAATTCATATAAAAAGGAAATTACAACACATATGTGCCTTTTTGAACTGCCACGTGTAAGGTTTTATTTTTATGACTTGCATAATATCACTTTGGAAAGTACTGGCTACATCCCAAGGGAAAGCTGATCTAAATTTTACGTTTTTCATCTCTACTTTGATTTGACCAAGATACAGGTTCATTAGAGTCTTATCTACTGCAGCTAGAGTAGAAAACTCCAAAGGACAAAACAGAGCTGAAGTCGGCTGATTTTCTATGGACTGTTAATAGTGTGATTTGTGCATCCAAGTTCTGCCAAGTAATTTTCTCTTCAATTGAACTGCCTCTCACTAATCTGTTTTGAAGTGTAGAGATTCCTGTCTGCCATTGCTACTTTACAAATAAGATGGAGCTGGATCACATTAAAAGAAATTAGCCTAAAAACGCACCGATTCTTACTTCTAATGAATGAGAATGTGTTAAGCAGTAAGACCAGCCATGCAAGACTTCTATCAGAAATTCAGGATGTATTACTGTGCACTTACAAAATGAGTGAGATGCTTCTAAACTGAAAGTCAGTAAGAGATACTTGGAGTGCTTAAAAAAAGCCAGAAAAGCTTAATGCAGGTGCTAGGAAAATTACTTATTTTAAATATGGAAATAAATATTACTTCTAAGTATGAAAAATAAATTTGAAAAAGCAAATACCTCACCATACCTAAATTTATTACTTTAGTTGAGTCCTGGGATTCAGGACCAATTTAATTTTATGAATACTGTTGAACGCTGCATTCAGAAGACTTGACTTAATCATTAGGCTCAGATGTCAGTGTTCCTGTTTTCCCTGCTGTGCCAGAACTTGGAAAATTCTTTTAAGTTAGCAATCTTTGAAACCAAAGTTTTGGTCCTTCACACTGCTAAAAGTCTGGCAAGGCTGAACTGCTCAATCAGTTTCTCTAACACTGTTGAGACAGGCCTCCTTCAAGACCTTCTGACTGATACACAAAGCGAGCCTTTCCTGCTTAAAGCACAAAATGCCATTAAGTTAAAGAAATTAAATTGTCAGTTTTAGAGGAGAACTCAAAAAAAAATGCTGCTGAGAATAGGTAGCAACTAGAATTTTCATAGTGGTCCCTCACTACAGCAGACTTTGATTGTTGCATAAATTGGACCTGTTAAATGTTTTTCATATTACTTCAGCTGAAATTTAAACCAAAACTGTTGCACCAGATGCTACACAATCTTAACTAAAAGAGCAGACAATATTGCCTTTGCCATGTTAGTTAAACTGCAGTGGATCCTATTAACTCACGCGCTCATAAGATTCTGTTTGACCAACAGGAGTCACTAATCAGGTCTCTTGCAAGAGATGAAAAGTCAGAGCCAATTGGGGCAGACAAGACTTTAAAACCGCCTTTATTCTTCACTATCTCAGCTGATCTGGTAAACACTGAGCATCACTTAACAGGGTAAGGACTCAAACAGTGCTTGTTTCATCAGCTGAGGATGAATCAGCAGAACCTCAACAACATCCCTTCAGCTATTTGTATCACGGACCTAGAGTAGTCGTGCAGAAGCCCGGAAAATATAACATTGCATTTCCCCATGACGTCTGCTTTGTACACGATATTCTGTGAAAAATATGGGCGTCAACGTGACGAACGGCCAACGGAAGGCTAAAGTTTCTTTTTTTTTCTTTTTGAACCGCCTTGTGACACGGCAAGGTTTGGGATCTGCTGCCCTCCGGTGGATGCCTGGAGAGGTCCTCTCTGCCAGCAGGAGCACCGCGTTTTGAGATCACGAGAATTCTCAAAAAGCATGACAGAAAAAAAAGAATAAAGTGTTAAGTTCTTCGTGCGTCTTATTTAGGATCAAAAATAATAACTGGCACTCATTTCTTAATTTTGCTATTTTGTTCTGGTTTTGTGAGAGTATTTCTACATCCAACTGGAGGCGTTCTAGTTCATTCTATGACACTGGTTCTCTTCAATCAGCTTTCACTCTTTCATTTTATATGAGTATATATAATGATTACATATATAACACAACATATACAGTAATGATATCCAAGTAGGAGATATCTATCGCACTTGATAGTATCTGCTTTCTGCCTGCTAATCCATCTCTTTGTGATTACTATCAATACGCTAGACCTCTTTCTGGCATCAACATTTTAAAAAAAACAATGAAGCCTGGCTATAGAAAGTGTTTTCTTATTAACTTGTATGGTTCTTTTTAAAATATTTATCTGTATTACTGGACATTTTAGGACAAGAAATGCATTTGACACGTAATGCCATGCCAAGCCCCTGTAGAAATCTGGTTTGTGAGGTTCTTTCAGCTCTGCAGTGGTCCAAGATATTGGATGTTAAGATCACAATGTCACTTAGCATACAAAATCAATTGGAGTTGTACAACCTTTCTCTTTCTTAAAGCTCTGTACAATGATATTGATATTAAGGCAAACCAGTTTTGTAAAGATTTACAAAAGCAGCAAAAATAGGTTGCAAAGACATTTCAAATATATATATTTTCTAACTGAATAATCAGATTTAGTGATGATGAGGTGCTGATTAAAGGGAACTTTTTCATTTACGAATGGAGTCAGTCTCTGTTTGTGGTGGTTTCTGAAGGGAACCTTAGAAATGCAAATCCCGTGGCTTTGTGGAATACCTTAAGAAATCTGGAAAACCCCATTCTTTTCCTGATAAGGGGTTAACTTAGGTATGAGATGATTGTTAACGATTTTGACACTTCATCCTTCCAGAAAGACAGACCTAAGAAGGTAACCAGTTAGCCCACTTTACACTGAGCGCCAATTTTTATGTTGCTCGGGAGATGCTACATATATGCATGTGCGTAGCGCCATATCAAGCAGTATTTGAGCACGAAGAGATGATTCAAGTTCTGACAAAAAATCCACCAGAACTTGGAAATCAGGAGACATTTCTAAAACGTTCAGCCAAGTTGCTGTGTCTTACTCTGCGAGCAGACCTCTCACCCAGCAACAGCCTTTCACCCGCATGGTGTATCGGCGAGACCTTTGCGCAGTGCCACCTCAGCCGCCCGCCTCGGCACAATGGCTAACGTTGCGCCTCGGCGAATCACCTCCCCCTCAGGAATGAGGCCCGACAGCCCGTGGCAGGGCGCGCTGCCTTCCCGCCGCATTTTCCAGGCCGTGCCCACCGCTGCCATCGCCTGCGTCCCGCTCCTCACTCCCCCGGCAGCTCTGGGGCACCTGCGAGGAGGGGCCCGCGGGAAACCCGCCATGGAGAGCCCGCTCCCGCCCGCCCTCCCGCTCCGGATGCGGGGCCGGACTTCACCTATCTTGAGCCACGCAGCTTTACACTCTCTTCGGCCGCTCGCGGTTCAGTCGGTGCCCTGCCCCGGGCGGGCAATGGGGAAACGGCCCTAACCGCCCCCGGAGCCGCCATTTCCCTCAGGGCTCTCCCGCCCCTTCCCCTGAGGCGCCGCGAGGGAGCGCCCGCGGGCGGCGGAGAGACGGGCGCCCCCCCGCCCCTTCAGGGCGGTGGCGGGGCAGGCGGGCGCCTAGCTCCGCCCTGGCGGCTCCGCGCCTCCCTTCGCGGGCGGGAGCGCGGCGGCCGGTGGAGGCGGCGCTGGGGCGGTGAGTTCTGGTGGCCCGGGCGGGGGTGGAGGCCGCGCCTTCAAGGCCAGTCTCCGCCGAGGGCCTGCAGGGCAAGCGGCCCCAAGGCGGGCTGGGCCTCGCCAGCGCCCAGCCTGAGCCGGGGGTGGCGGGGGCTGCGTTTCTCGGCCCTCGGAGCGGCCGGGAACTAGTGCCGCGGGCCCGGGGAATGCAGAGTGGCAAAGGGCGGGGGCGGCCCATGGCCGGCCGCCTCCCTCCCCCCGCCCCCCCCCCCCCCCCCCCTTCTGCTGAACGTGGGGCCTGTCGGTGAGGGCGGGGGGTTTGTAAGTGCCCGGCAGCTTCTGGCCTTCCAAACTTTGTGCTCCAAGCGCGGAGTGCTTCACGTTGAAAATATGCGTGGGTAGAGAGCGTCAGTGAAAGCATAAGTGCAATATAAAGTGGTGAAATGGCCAAGCTGCTATATGAGGGGAAAAAAGTAAGGAAAAAACCCCACAACCTCATCCCTCTCCTCATTCCATGTCATACAGTTTTCTTCTCCATGCTCAGTTTTTTCCGTTGCATGTAGATTATGGAAGAAGAAATGACAATATGTTGACTACTACAACAAATCCTTGACATACAGCAATTTCTAAGTTCAGTGCCCTTAATAACTTCCCTGAGTCCAGCAATTTTAGCAACAGTTCTCTTGGCTTGACATGTCATTTATTATTTTTAGATGGTAGAAAAAAAGTTTTGGAGTGGCCTCAGTAAGATGGCGCCCTTTCTTTAAAGCTTTCATCCTCTAGGCACATACGAAGAGACAGTCTTTCAAAAGCTTCACAAAGTTGGGCTGAGATGTAACGTTTTCCAGGTTTGCATATCTAACAAATATTAAACACAACACAAATATAACAGGGATTATATTTACATTATCGTGGTGGTTGATGGGCTTGCAGTGTTTCTAGTAACATGTTTGTTGTTGAGACTGCACAGTAAAATGAGACTACTTGTTAAATGGAAAAAACGCAGCAGCTTAAGGGGTCCGAGCATAAGTCTTTCAAGCTCAAAGGCATTGTTTTTATAGAAGTGATATAACTGAAGCTCAAAAATGAAGGGGCAGCAGCATTTGGCATTTAGTTTCAAATGGAAAAAAATCAATTCATTACAAACACGTTATTTTTCATAAAATGCCCCCATGGTACAGCAGCATCTGAGGTCAGGGTACTGTGTGACCAGGAGGCTGGGCAGCTTTGTGAAGGGAGCAGAAGAGCCTGCAACTCAGAGGTAGTATCTGTGCTGGAGCGATTACAGAGCACAGCATGAGTTAAATGATTGGTAGTACACAGATGTATTCATAGAGTTCCCATGACAAAGTCTAACTATATCTTCCAGTCTAGTTTACATCACCAAATCTGAGTTTAAACCTGATTAGCAACCAGAATGTGTCTTCTTCCCAGCTCCACTAAAAAGCATTGACTGTGTTGACCTTTCTGGTAGCCTTCCTTGCTTCTCACTCCCCTAAAAAAATAGGAAGCTGCAGGAGTAGTCATTCGTTATCCTTTTGTCCCTAACATGTTCTTTTTCCTGTTTTCTCTATGAGTATGCAAGCCTGAATTCCAGGAGGACTGACTGAGTAAAAGCATGAATGCTTCAGAGCACTGAAAATTAGAATGGGATGAAAAGTATTCCTAACTGTTAATTTCTGAGCTTAACAGACACAGCTCTTCACCAAAAAGCCAGTGCCTGGCTCCAAGATTGAAAAAAGAGACATTATTAAGACTAAGAAACAAAAAATTAATATCTTTTCATTCCCTCCCCCAAAGACTAGTGCATTTTCTTTGTTTGAAGAACCTTACAAATTTTTAAGAGAGTTGAAACAGAGTTTGCAATACCTCTGTAGCTGCCTAGGGCTGTCTAACTTTCCTGAGCTGGAAGAAACTTTCTATCTTGATGAGAAAAACTTACGTTAGGACATTATAAACCATCTCATTGATGTGTTATACATACTTGGTCATTGCCAAAACACATACAGAGGTGATAATTAAGCGTGCACTCATCCTAAAAGTAACGGTAAATAATTCTCTTGAGCCTGTGATATGTATTAACGTGTCATATACAATATAGTGGGAATGTGTGTGTTTGGGGGGAAAAAAAAAGGAGTAGGTCTTGCTTTTTTTTGAGATCAGTGTGGGAGAGTATCTGGTGATATTAAGGAGGCCTTTGCCTTTATTTCCTAGAGTAGCTTAAATGGAAGTATTCGATGTGGCAGAAGAGAGAAGAGGTATTTTTAGAAAGAAAAAAAATCATAAAGTATTTTATAGGCGGCTTTCCCATTTAGTGGCCCGTAGTCTTGTCTCTGAATGCTCTTGAGTCTGAACAAATGCTGTTCAGCATTCACTGGAAAAGTGTCACAAAGATTGAAATGTAGTGGGACAAATACTACGTGCTAGTGCCTTGACTTTCCTTACTGAGGCTGTTCAGCAAAGTATTGTTTCCATTATGTTCCTTACAAAGTTTTCACAATTTCTACATTTCTGTGGTGTTAAAGGTGGATATCATCTTTTACTTCAGGTATTTCAGGTTCTTGCAGAGATTGACGTGCCACAGTGATACAGGTCTACTGCTCCTCATGCTATGTTGTGGTTTTGTATGATTGCCTTGTGTCAAATAATGGCTTGTTAAATACCACACTGTCTTTCAGTGCAGCATGTCACTAATGCTAGAAATATTTACAGCTGTTAGTAATTTTTCTTACCAAAGTTGCAAGTTAGTTTTGGATGTAAGGTTTGCAAGTTTTTTATTTAATTTTGCTACTCCTCAATACAAAATGAAACAGGCAAGGATACGCATGTTTGTCCCTCTGTGCTACCTACTGCAAGTGTTCGCAGTGTGTTGCAAAAGTAATCCTGTCTCTGATCTGACCCTAGGAGGATAGTGCTATTGTTATAATCACATTTTAAGGTAGTATCATAAGTAGTTTTTGTAAACATACACAAGGAGAGAAATAGAGGCCTTCACAGTCTTTTTGATTTCACATAGTTATTACAAAAGATTATGTCAAATATGCTAAGTGCATAGTAACTTAAGTTACTATTTTAAGTAACTTACTAAGTGCAAGTAACTTAAAACGTATTTACAGGTCTTTTTAAACAGATATATTTCTTTTGTGTCTTTCAGAGTATCTGCTGAGTAGTGTCAAAGATTTAATTGCTGTTTATTTTTGCTAGTCCTCAGGCCAGTAGATCTGAGGAAATTGCCAGTGTTTCTTCTTGTAAAGGAAGCGTCAATGAAGTGTATACTTGCAGATTGCTAAATGCAATGAGATTACTGAGGGTAATGCGTATTCCCAAATGGGTATTGTTGAGGGTCTGATTGAGTTAGCTACAACTCAGTACTGTGTGAGAAAGACCCTAATTGAGACTGAGTTTGTAGCACTGGAATAAGAGAAAGGCAAAATCAACATACTTTTAAAACTTAACTCATTCGATGAGGCATCCTTAAAAGAGAGCATTGGTTGACCTTTTCTATTAGTTTACATTGTAAGTGTAAAGAACACTTTCTTGTGGGACTAAATCCATTCTTCTTAATGAAAAAATCATATTTTACTTTGATATTGAATTACCTTCTCTACTTCTATCTGCAAGACTTGCATGGTATTGTTTTAATAGGCAATGGCATTCCTTTGTTTCTAATACAAAGTATAGTTTTTTCATTCTTTTTTGTTTTCTTCCCCTTTTCAGGTAGCAAAGTCTGGGGGGAAGCAAGGGTTATCTATTCTTTAATGAGTAAACTGTGGAAAACAATAATTGTACTGCTGTGACTACTGTGTTTCTGACATAGGTCTGAGTGTTAAATGTTTTTCTCTTATACATACCAGTCATTTTGACAATGTCATCCAATATATATATTTAAAAATACATTCTGGAAGTAGTTGCCTGAAGTACCAGGTCTTAGTATTTTTTTTTTTAGATATTGATTAATAGGGCACATTTTCTCTAATCAGTGAATGATCTGTTACTCCACACAGAACGTTTTTTCTAGCTGTGTATTTTCTGCTGTGGTAGATATTTGATATTTGCCAAGTCACTGTGGCAAAACTTAGTATAGTTATGTGAAGTGTGTAGGCCTGCCTCTCCAGTGTGACTGGTGATCTTAATTATCTGTTTCAGAATACCTGATTTGAAACACTTGAAAATGAAGACCAGTTTTAAAGATGTGTGACTTTGTAAAAATTTCGCTCTTTTTCTATTCTGTCTAAATTAGCAATTGTAATAGCAATTTTTATTACACAAACACATTTTCACAACAATTCTAACAGAGACCTTGAACCTTGAATTGCATTTGGTCTTAATTGTCATTCAAGAAAAACAAGATCAGTGCTGTCAAATACTGGAAACCTTCCTTCTAGATGACATTCAGAAACATTTTGCAGCCCTGTCAGTTAAAAAGTTTCATCCTCTATGCTTACAAATGTGATAAGGTAATAATTTATTAGAACTTATTTCAATGAAACAAAATCACTGAAGGGAAGAGAAGGGGATCTTATCTTTCTAAATTGCCTAGTGATGTGTAGAAACTCATTCCTGGAATCTGTAAGTTTTTTTCAGGTCACTTATTTATTATGCAGGCATGCTTTTTGCTTCACGAAACTTCCGTTGCCTTGGCATTAGAACATACCAACTACGAACAGATTTGCTTTCCAGACCCATCAAACTTTCAGCCTCTGCAGTAAGTATTCTTTCAACTTCATAAATAAAACTATTTCATGCAATATTTAGAGATGCACTAATTTTGCAATGTTGCCAATATATATGCATTAGCTGTGTTTTCTTTATTTCTTGTTACATTGATCCAAACATTTGATATCAAGAACAAAACAAGATATTTTAATCAGTCAGATATTTAACCACACTAGCATAACAGAATTTGGCGATTATTGCTTTGTGTATCCTTTTCAGTCTTTAAAGTCACATCTAGCACATATCAGACCAGGAGGATTGCCTAGTTGTTAGGGCACTAGAGCTTGAATACAGGAGGCAGGTTCAATCCCAGCTTTATCACAGACTTTTGGTAAGTCAGTTAATTTCTTTGTATCTCAGTTTTCTTTTAATGAAATGAGAGTAGTGGTGCTTCTTGATACTGCAATAACAAGGGGCATTTTAACTCAAACTTAATTTTATACGGAATCTTCTCAATTTCCCAGGTTAACTGCTTATAAGATTGTGTAACTTTATTTCAAGTCTTCCAGTTTTGTTCAGAGAAAACAGAGCTTTGCGACATGGTAGGTGGTTGGAGGTCACACTCTGCATTGCATATAGAACACTGGAATGTAAATTGTGTCCCCAGGTCAGAACAGTAGTTCATCTAGTCAGCAACTTGGGACAACCAAGGCACATGTCAGATCCTTCAAAACAGATGTTCAAACCATTATACTGGACAGTTGTAGCATATTTTGCCCATATGAAAAGTTTCTTCTAGCGTGCAAGCCACTTTGAAGGTCAGCTTTTGCCTGTGTCAGTTTTTCATATGCTGTAAGTATTTGTATTCTATTTAATGGAGCTGGATGTTCTCACTAAACATGCTGAAATTTAATCCTTTTTTTTTTTTTTGAATTTTCTTAAGATCTTGGCTTCAGTTGTAGCTTTTGACATTGAATTCCACAATTTAATTTTGCATCATGTAAAAGTTTTTGATTCTATCATTATTAAACATATTGCCATTCAATTTAATCACAAGTTTCTTTGTATTAGGAAGAAAGATAAACACAAGCTTAGGGCCGGATGAGGACATACCTCTCCTGCTTAACACCAGTCTTAAGCTCTTGGAAATCCTAGCCCTGCACTTAGAAATGGCTTGAAGATTATCAAGTGATGACATAATTGGGCTAAAACAAAAAAGAGTCTTAAGAATTCTCATGGCCTTCTGGAAGAAAGAATGCTACTTAAAGTATCATTTAAAAATGTCAGTTAATTGGTTGGTTTTCTCAAAGTAGTAAGATGGACCTGAACCCCACTGTAAGCTGAATCTGTGAAAACCTGAAAACTAATGCAGGTCCAGCTATTCTGTTTTAAAACTAGTTTCAAGGCACAAGACAAAATAAATAGGAAGACTTGAATCATTAAATATTTAAACTTAAAATAGTATGGGAGCTGTAAGGTGAAGGCTTATTTTACTTGTCAATACATTTTTAGCTAGGGAAGGTTACTTAATGCAGTTAAGATTTACATTATAGCTAATTATAAAGTTCTACAGTTGATAAGCCTTTAGCTTTTAGCAAATTGAAACAATTTCAAGAAGAGCTGGTCAATGGAACAAATTTGCCCACGGCAGCATACAGAATTCTCATTATTAACTGGAAAGATTCAAGGTGAGACGTCTTATTCCTTGTAGTACAAGAAGTAGTCTAGCATGTGAAAAAAAGATGTGTGTGTAGGGCTCAGTCTAAGTAGTACCTGTGTTATTTGTATTTATATAGTACAGTCAAATATTAATCATATTTACTAAGACATACACTGTAAAATTGGATTCATCTTCTAAACCATATGTGTGTTTTTAAATAGATGCAGTACAGATTACCTAGTCAGAACTCCTTCTTAACTATGGTGTATGTTCTGTGTCAAGAAGTACAACTTCACCCGTCTAGTTATCTTAATGGTTTTCTTCCTGAGGACAAATAAAAGGTGTCCTGTGCTTGATTTCTCAGATGTTTGTGTCTCATAGATGAGGTCAGAATCATATCTGTAGAGAAGACATATGAGCAGAGAAGTATCTGTTTAATTTGATAGCTTCCCATTCTTCAAATCATTATGTATATGGTAGCTTCATTACTGTAAACAGGTTGAGTGCAAACATGTGCCTGCATAATATTTCTACTATGAGTCATTCCCATTGATTCAAATTTGAATCTTGGAGTGTAATGGTAATGCAGACATTTTCTTCTCAGAGTATGGTAGCTAGAGTATGGTTTTTGAATCTTTCAGACAATAACAATAACCAGAAGTGGTAAAAGTCACTAAAATCAGAGATCTGACTCAAAGAAACAGGAGTCTCTGGAGTACTGAGGGACTATGTAATTCCTATGTATTTTTTTTCCAGTATCAAGCTGGTTTACAAAAATAGAAATGGGCTTGCACTTTTTCTGTTTGCACATAGAAATAAATCTGCTTTTTTCCCCTAACTTTCTTTTCTCTTTTTAGCTTAAAAATACCACGGCTATCAGTAAGTTTTTCTCTGCCTTTATAGAGAGTACTCATTGAAAGTCTATTCTAAAGCAGTTTTCCAAAACCTTAACTGAAGGTCTGCATATACAGCAAAAAGATGTTCTAATGTGGTTTTGCTGTGTTGTAAGTAAATACTTTAAAGTTTTAAAAGTCTGAATGAAAATAGGAAATGTCTGTGCTATTTTCCTCTTACCCATCAATTTAACAAATAAAATTACATAGAAAATGCATGCTTTCCAAAGTGGATTGAGCAGAAATTGGGTTAGAAATAACACAGTCTTTAAGTTGTTAGTATATCATAGGCAATAAAAAGAAATTTTCTTTTCTTTTTAGGTGATCTTTTAAAGCTGTTGAGCTAAATTATGCCCCTGCTCCATCTTTGCTGAAAGATCAGGGGTTTTAGGTAATGATGAATGAGAATTTAGGACATTTTTGTGTATTTTCTTGTTAGTCTGAATTCAAGCTATTATAGAAGCTTTAATGAAAGAACATGCCTACAATTTTGTGTAACTACTGAATTCAGCTGGCAATGGTATATTTGAGAAAGCATGCAGGAGGGTTTGTCATGCAGAATCCAACAATATGGTACTTTGTCTTTCTTAACAAAACCCTTCTGTCTGTATATTTGGATCTTGCAGACAATGGCCTTCAGACACGAAAACACAAGACGAATTGAAGGCCTTGATAGCAATGTGTGGTAAGTAAAAGGAAAATATCTGCAAATTTCAGAAAATATCTTTGGCCGGTATATTTTCTTTCCAAATTGATAATTATTGCCAATCAGAAGGTACATAGCACTTGCTATCTCTGCTGAAATATATTTGGCACCTACTTAGAAGCAATGAACCAAATTCTGTTAAAGGTGTGAATTAATTCTTATTTTGAGCTTTAAATATTACACTTGGGCTTCTCTTCATCTAGTAAATCACATAAGACAAGTATAACTCTTGGGCATGGTAGTATGGCTGACTTTCAAATTTAAATGTTAATTTTGTTGAGTAATGTATTTCAATTACACTTGATTTGTGTTTACCAAATGAGTCCGATTTCTTTTTAAAGCCATTATACTTGTCTTTATAATTTAGCTCATTATTTTTAATACCTTTTTTCTAGGTATTAAATTGGTCTCAAAGCAATATTGCCATCACTGGTAAATACAGGATGATGTTAGCGATTTTGGGCTTACATTAGTTGTATGTATATATGTACACAAGGTGTTTTGGTTATCCAGCCTCAAACTCATTTTTAGAAATTTGTATTAATTTTTGACAGAACTGTGATGTTATGTGGGGTGGTTTTGGTTTTGTTTGGTGTTTTGTGTTTTTGGTTTTTTTTTTTTTTTTTTTTTTTTTTTTAAATCTTGTTAACATTTGGGTAGTGAGGAAAGGGTAAAATGCAAAGCTTACCTGTGAAGGGAGGAAAAAAAAATTGTTCAAGAATCCTAACGTTTGTGTCTGACAGGCAACTAGGAACAGTTAATGAACAGCCTGAAACAGTCTGTTACCTAAAATCACAAAAAAAAATTTATAGCACTCTGAGGTGACTGGATAGTTTAAATGACACCTTCACTTGAAGAATCTAGCCTTTAAATCATTTAATGTGCCTGTTCTAATTAGGTCTACTTCATTTTGCAAAGATGGTAGTGTTTCATTTCTGCCCATATCCAGAGTTACTGTGTGTTTGTGTGTGTGCACATCTGAGCACAGTTCTGCTGGCAGAAAAGTTATTCTGTGGATGTAGAAAGTCAGCCTTTTATTGGGTTCCTTCTGACTCCTGTGGTTACTTACTATTCTCTCAGCCCCCACCTCTCCATGTGAGCACTCTACTTAAACCTGTTTCCACTGCTGTGGATTTGGCAAAATGAAATACTTTTTTTACCTTTTAATGCTGATGAAGGAAAAGATAATTTCATCTGGTATGTTAACTTTAAGATGTTTCTTCCCTTTAGGGTTGAATTTACAAAGGTGGCAGCAGATCCCTCAATTGTTAATCTTGGTCAAGGCCTTCCTGATATATCCCCTCCCAGCTATGTTAAAGAAGAGCTGGCAAAGGCAGCGGCAGTTGACAGATTGAACCAGTACACACGAGGCTTTGTAAGTACTGTGGAACTTGAGGATCCAAGTTCAGTGGAGAACATGCCACAGGGAAAAAACCTGACTTTAAATCTGTAGGTCATACTGTTATGTCCCAAATTAAGTTGATCTAGTACTGTTACTAATGAACATCCTCTGTGTAGCTTCTTCACAGAGAATCCTTCAGCAAGAGCAAGATGGTAGAGCACATGTGGGATAGATGGTTTTTGAAGAGTCAATTCACAGTTTAAAGCATGTAAATTATACATTTACCTCCGATTTGGTCAGTGTAAACATGAATCAGATAGGATAATGGTAGAATGAGAAAGAAATACTTGATACCAGTTGAGACAGCGCCTCTAGGATCAAGAAAAGATTCACCCATAACATTTAGTAGATTTCAGAGATTAGGAAGTGATGAAAACGGTAGGTTTTTGCCCCTAGAAGATAGTCACTATCCATTCTGTAAGTTGGCTTGTAGAATTTATGTCTTGAGCTGGGTGTGAGTGTGTGGCATTTATCATTGTCCAAGGCAGGATACTCACGTGGACTATTACTGGTTTAGTATGACCACTTCCTTGTTTGGTTTATCTTTCTTATGTTTTGTGGTAAAGATAAACTATATTGCCCAACTGAGAATCATGTGTCAGGATTGCTACAAGACCCTAAGGAGTCTCTCTAGTATTTTTCTAGATGACCATGTCATGCAACAGTGATGGAAAAACATTGTGTAGACTGGTAGGCCAGCAATTGCTTTGGTAGCTGTGGCATCATTGTGTATATATTCCAACATAACTTTTTGCCTATTCTCTGAGAATCTGCATGCATTAGAACTGATGGGGAGCAGCAGTGGCCAGCAGCTCCCTAAAGGAGAAGCTATCAGAGTGAGCAGGCTGGAGACCTCATCAGCCAGGGCCCAGTCTCACGGTACCTGAGCAAGGCGGGCCCAGAGATGGTGGCTGAGGTCAGCCCAGATCACCAGGCAAGCCTGTGGTGGTGAGGTGGGCCCGAGGTCAAGCCAGGAAGTCAACTACAGGTCAGGCCCGGCAATGGTAACCACGGTTAGACGTACCCAGTGATCACTGGGCAGGTCCATGGTGACGAGGCTGGTCTAAGGTCAAGCCACAGAATCAGTCTACAGGTATGGGCCGGGATCAACAGGGTCTATGGCCAGGTACAGGCATGGCTGAATTGCAGACCAGCAACCCTACTGCATAGCGCTTAAATGGAGCCCCTGGACCAGGGGCACAGCTCTGGGTAGAGGCCCCAGGTGAAGCTGGTCAGGGCCATTAAGGCCTATTAGGGCACTCAGGGCCCCGGCAAGAACTGAAAAAAGAAAAAAAAAAATCCCCAGTGAATGTAGCCTCATTACCATCCTTCTTTGGGTCACTTTGTTTAATTACCTTTAGTTGTGTGCAGAGTCTCTGCAAGAATAGAGAGAGTTATATATATGTATACTTGAAAGTATAAAGCAATTGTTTAGTGGCAGACACACACAAAAGATGGGTGGGATTTAGTGAACTTCTGGGATAAGCATTAGTATGTTCATCAGCCACAATGAGATACCTGAAAAGTCATTGCTCACCAGGCAGACAAGGTTTTGGAGGAGCCTTGGCACAGGGGGAAAGGCTACAGAGAGAATGGGCTACAGTCTACCCTCCGGCAAATATTCACAGACTGATTCTCTAAAATAATTTGCAAATCAAGCATAAATATAATTTTCCCAATGCAAGCAATTATTCAATATTTACTTCTTTCACTTTGTTCTTTATTTCCAAATAGTTTGATAATTCCCATGATAACTATGAATGTTTGTAGATATATTATACTGTAGGTAGTAATTAAAGAGGAATTTTTATCAATATTCCCATTTTCAGCCTTTGCATTTCCTCTACAAACTTCTGCAGTTCTAAGGTTTTTGAGCACAAATACTTGTGGTAGCAAATGTAGGAAGGATGAGTATGAATGATGCACATCCATCGGATAATTGAGACATTGTCTCAGCTCTCTGCAGCGCTTGGACCTCTCATTGACTGTAGGGCTATGGCCTGTAGAGTGACCTAACGTGGCTTGGGTGGTGCAGCATTCCTGTGTAGCTGACACACTCATGGCAAGAAATGGCTGTCATTTGACTCAATAATGACTTGTAAGCCTTAATTTATGGTAATGTTCTTGTTTACAGAAGGGTTAATGATTTTATGCCTTGTGTGTAGAGGTACAATGTTCAGTATTTTAGAGAAGGATTTTTGTTACATAGTTGCATTTTCTCACACGCTGCTTTCTATTTCTACCAGGTATCCAAAAATAAAAAAGATTTTCACAGCAGGAAACCTGTAGTCTTCCTAAGTGAACAGAATTGTACCTTCTTATTTCCGTATTGTGTATGACCTTTGTTGCATGCTTGTTTTATTGTTCTTTGCACATTTTGAGAAGAGCGCGTTAACCGCCTGTCCCCGTAGGGAACACAAATGGTGAATGGTGCTCTGAGATTTGGATATGATTATATCATTCTGATCACAAGTGTTGTTTACCAGCAGTATACAAACAGAATAAAAAGATTGCACCAAATAATTTTTATTTGAAAGATAAGGAAAGAAATAGAAGGAGCTTCAGATGGAAATATGGGCAGGTGGGAAAGAGACTTTAAAGGGGATGAGGATGAATTGTTGTCAGAGTATTCCCTTCTCTCCTCCCGTCTCTTGTCCTAGTGCTCCTATAGGCTACCTGGAGCTATCCTGAGATGTGATAATAAGATAGAAGTTAAAAAGCATCAGATACACAAAAAGAATTTCCTAGTAGATACGAATAAATTGAAACCACTTTTCTTCCCCTAATGGGCAAAAACTTTAAACCATGCTACCTGTTAACAGCCATTAGTACTGAGGGCTCATCTCGTATTTTTCTATTTCTAAAATGTATTATTTTGATATATGTCGAAAAAACCCCCAAACATAGGCTTTGTACATTGTCAGGAACACATGAACCAGTTGCATTTGTTTGCTTTAAACAGGGACATCCGTCGCTGGTGAAAGCCTTGTCTCAAGTGTACGAGAGAGTTTGTGGAAGAAGGATTGATCCTCTCACAGATATCCTGGTGACCGTGGGAGCTTATGGATCTCTCTTTAGTACAATACAGGCATTAATTCAAGAGGGAGACGAAGTAAGTTTTTATTTGAAATATTCACGTATACTCACTGAAATGAGAATTTCCCTGTTTTTTATTCATCCACTTTTAAATATAAGTTAATGTTGGGGCTTCTTTCTGATGTCCATTAATTTGATTTGTTACAGTTGCACATCTGACTTACAGTTTCAGAAGCTGTGATCAGGAGACCATTCTTCGGATGTCTTCCTATCATTCACCAACTTACAAACTCCTTTCTTTCATACTTATAGTACCTGTAGCAGTTTCTTTATCATTATTACTGTTAGGTGACAATATTACTGTACTGACATTACACACTGATTTATTATTTGAGAAAACTTGTGGGCTGTTGTCTGCAACAGAAGATAAGGGTGACACAAAGTATTGTTCGTGTTTGAATAACCATTGTGTATCAAGTTCTGTTTTGGACCATTGCATGGTAGCAGAAAAGCATGAAAGTCCTTTAAAGAAAGGATTGGTCATTTACGGTACTAGCTGTGATGATTCATCCTTTCACTACTGATGTCTGCCTTTTTTACAATTATATTAAAAGTAATTTTGGGGGAATATTTGTTTGTACCTGTAGTGGACAAGAACTTTTTGTGTTGTCATGCATTTTGCTTTCAGTGTTTTGTTGGTGTCGCTTGTATAATGTATTCTCATCTGTATCTTTTCTTCCTTTTCTGTTGCGGTGATACTCATTTCTCTTTTTTTGTAACAGTTCTCTGTTATTAGCCTTTGTTTGTTTTTTTTTTTTTCCTGTTGTCTAGCCTCTACACAATTTTCCTTGAATTTGTCCTCTTTTTCTACCTGAAAATTTTCTTCTGATAAAATTTGAGGACTTAAGCCATTCTTCTGAGATTTCTAGATACTTGGAAATCCTGGAATTTCATGGACAGAATTAGGGCAGCTGTGCTGTGGTTCAACAATTTGCTATTGCTATCTCCCATCTTTGCATCTTTGCCTTGCACCTTCAAATCTGTGTGCAGGACCCAAACATTCCTAATATTATATCTTAATAGTTGTAATGTGTAACAATAGAAGAACAGCCTCTGTGTGTTGTCAAAAATGAGTAGTGCTTATCATAGACTGAGGACATTGTTATATGATGTTCTAAAAGGAGGAACATTCTGTAATGTTAGATCAGGATGGAGTGCCAGAAACATTATCAAGTTATACCACCGAAGTAAATCTGGAAATATGATGGTATCATGCACGGTAAATTCTCTGTTTCTGATACTGATGATTGTAATTTCAGGTAATAATAATAGAGCCATTTTATGACTGTTATGAACCTATGGTAAAGATGGCGGGTGCAAAGCCTGTTTTTATCCCACTGAGATATGTGAGTAGCTTTTTAAAAATTACTTATCATATAAAGTTTTTCATCCATACTCAATACAGTTTGATGAACACCTTCTAGGCGATGCTTTTCTGTATAGTTTTTCATAGTATCCAATTATATAAAAATGAGATAGATTGCTATAGTGTAAGTCTGAGACAATGATAATCCAAAGCAGATAGAATATTTTATTAGTGTTAGAGAAGGTGGGACAATGTTTCTCATTTACTTTAATTTGTGCATTCTGAAAGCTGATCAAAATTCCTTTTTTGGATGTCATCAGAGAATGTTTTCAGTGCAATTAAGGGAAGGAGGATCACATATCACTGCAATTTCTGTATCTGCTGGTTTTCAAAAGATTTGGTTTCTGATCCCTTCAGGAACTCCTACAGTGACAGAATATAATTTCTTTTCCAAAATCTGCTTACTAAATAAGGAGCGATCATGCAGTAGACATATTTGCTATACATATGAGAATTACTGTTTCCTTTATTGGTAAAAAGGAATAATTTTGGTATGGGTTAATTTTCAAATTGGTACTGCTGGCATTATGCTGGCAGCTTGCAAGAATTGTTCTGGATGCAAAGTGTTGATCCTGTTACCATTACCTTCGGTGACTGGCAGCCTCGCATGGGGAAGGCTGAGGGGCTCTTTAGGCAGGACTGTTGCATGAACACCATGAAATCAGAACAACACAGAGTGACAAAACCTTCAGGACTGCAGTGGGACTAGGTGAGACTGTTCCTCTGGGTGCCTTCCTTCTAGGGACGTTTTGAATGACAGGGTTGCTCCAAGTATTTTCTGTTTCACACCCTTATTTTTGGTCTGGCCCTCTCCCAGTAATGTGTAGGTGTCAGAAAGTTAGTGTGGCTGTGCTTTTTGTTCTCTGTAGCAACTGGCCCAAACTTCTGTTGTCCTTGTGTAACACCACAGCAACTCCAGAGCCTCAGTGGTGCAGATTTTTAACTGTTTGGCCATTTTCATATGGACAAGGAGGAGGAAAAGACCTTGAATCTGTCCAGCGGTGATCAATCTTTCCAGGCAAGCATGCACACACTTGTTTTAGTGTCTGGGAAGGCCATAAACTCTCCTGTCATGTGACTTGTCTTCCTGCATTACACACTGTTATAATCAGCATGTGTGTAACCAGATCCTGGAAACCCGTTCCTGGGGAGGCTTTAAGACAGACCGTGACCAGGCGAGGACAGCCACTGTCATAAGAATTTACCTTGCTTTTAGCCTCCCTGCCTGTTCCTAGAAGTGCTTTCTCCCAGGAGAGCAGGACAGATTGGATAGGTTGTCAAGTATGGTTATGAAAGTGTCTGAGGGTGATAAGTTGGGCATCTCTGTTTAGACTGTAACATGTTGTATTCAAGTAATGCATAAATTTATTGGGGTTTTTTTTAGAAAAATGATGGAAACTCTGCATCTAGTGCTGATTGGGTCTTAGATCCTGCTGAACTTGCAAAGAAATTTAATTCCAAAACAAAAGCAATTATTCTGAATACCCCGCACAACCCTATAGGCAAGGTAAGAGTCCTGCTTTAACACTACTGTAATTTCAGAGTATGCCTTAAATACTGTGATCAATGCATTGTCCCTTACTTTCTTGTATCCCAGGTGTTTACCAGAGAAGAGCTCCAAGTAATAGCTGATCTCTGTATTAAACATGATACCCTGTGCATCAGCGATGAGGTGTATGAATGGCTGGTGTATAAAGGAAACAAACACATTAAAATAGGTACTGATTTTTTGTGGCATCTTAGAAGTGGTTGAGGAATCATGTTGTAAATGTGCCTCTCGCAGATAATGGTTGCTGGAAGGAGCTCAAACTTCAAGCTTTGACTATTTTACAATGTTTAGACTCTAAGGAGGAGAGCCCCTCCCCTTTCTGAAAAATATTTTAAAGAATAATTTCCAAATAGAATTTCCAAAAGCTCTTAAGTGACTTTGGAGCAGAAACCAGTGGGACTGATGCTCATAATCAGTTATGATCATCTGAATATCCCATCCTTATTCAGTTACTTTGTTGGCCATGACAGGTGTAACTGCTGTTCACATATGTATATTGGACTGTGCTTTGCTGAAGAACTAATAGAAGGAACAGGGATTAAAACTTCCTTCTCAAAGCATTGTAGAGATAATCAATGAGGGAAATGCATAATGAGGAACACAATTATTTTTGCCCCACTACTTATAAAAAGAAAAAAAAGTATAAAGGTTAGTGCAGAGATAGTGCAGGAACGCTGTGCAGGAACACATGAACAAAGTGCGGGGACAGTGTTAAATAATGGACATTGAATTCAATGAAGTAAGTCGCTGCGTGGGCAGTGTGAAAGCATGCTAAAGTGTCCAGGCAGTATTGCTACAGGGGTAAAGCACCATTGCAAGAACAAACCAGAAGACCAAATGTGATGTTATGTCCCTGTCCCTCTAGTTTTACTTGATCCAAGTTTCACTGAAGTTAGTGGAATCACTCCCACTGTCTCGGAAAAAGTGAATCTAGTGCAGGTTACTGAACTCCTTCCTCAATCCTATAATGCTACAGCTAAGCATTTATGTAAAGTTTCTAGTGTGGTGGTCTCGGTTTGATCTGCTGATGTATTTGAGCTGGCTAAAGTCCAAAACTTACTTCTTATATGTACAGACGTTTTGTTTCTGATGGTAGCATCTTGCATGAACTATCTGTTATGATGTACTTATTGTCATTTTGTTATGATGTACATATTGTCATGAAGGCACATTTCAGTCGTGTGCAATAGACATCTAGTTGAGATTAAACAATGAAATCAAGAGACATAAATATAACTTAGACATGAAACGCATAGCTTTTTTCCTGGCTTTACCAGCGGTTGAATGCTGAATAACTTTGCTTCTATGCTTCAATTCCACATATGTAGAGTGGCAATAAAAGAAACGTTCCATTAGTGGGGGCTACATCATTGTAAAAACTGAATCTTCTAAATAATAGAAAGGAAATTATATCTAAATGACCTTGCAATACTTGTTAGCTCAGCTACACAGTTGCTGATCATGCAGCTGCAGTACATTGATTGTATTGGCCATGCATAGGCTATGAGTCTGTTTTGAAAGTGGCCTAATTTCATGGCTGTTGTGGTGCCTTGGTAGTGATACCTTCTCGAAGACCTTCAGACATGGAAGAAGGGGAACATTTTGGGTACATTCATGTGATAGTAATCTGAGTCAGTGCATCTAACACGTTACCATAGTAACTGATCATGTGTGGCTTATCATGTCCCAACTGCAAAGTAAAATGAGTTAAATTAAAGCTTTCTTCATGGGCTTAGCAGTCGTTCATGCAAATAGCCGTCCTCAGGACCAAAAATCTCCGTGGGTGGTGTAAGGTAATCTGTTTTTCCTTTGCAATGGCAGCAGGTCCGAACACTCATGTTGTCAGTTATGCTTTGTCTTAGTGGACAGGTGGTGAATTCTTAGGACACAGTAACTTTATCGTTCATTAGTATCAGTATTGTCATTTTAATGCTTCAAACCAAAACATTTCCAGTTGAACAAAAGGCATTCTGTAGTTTAGCATAAAATGTAAAAATACTGTCTAATGATAATGCAAGTTAAAGCCTGGACAGTTAGTCAGTTAGGTTTAGGTACATACTCTAACAGATCCCATGATATCATCTTTAGCTTTAGTGTTAAAATTACTTATTATATGTGTCAGTTTGCACTTCATTAGTTTTTAAATAGTAGTCAGACCTGGTTATGGTGTCATATAATAATGTTGCCATATGGTGCAGAGGAATTTCCCTCTCTATTTAAAACTTGCTGCTTGTAAAAGCAATGGAGCTGCTTCTTTCCCTGTGCCCTTTTGCTGCTGCTATTGTTTGAAATGCTGTTACATTCCATCTCCAAGGTTGAATTCTTACGACTGTGTGGCAAAACAGTCTCACTAGAGGGCATTAGCTTTGAAATTCAATTCTTTTTGCAGTCTGTGAAAGCTAGTTTGGTTGCCTTTAGGAAGTGATCTATAGTCTTGACCTAGCTAGCTAGAAGATGCATCTGTTCAAACTGCGTTTTTTTTTCAAGGTCACAGAGCAGTTGAGTGAATATGGGTGGGCTAATAGGAGTATGAGTTTCTTTCCTGCTGTTTTGTTTCTCTTCTTGGCAAGTGTGCTCAAGAAAATACAATACATGTTTTCAAATAACTGCAAAGACTTATACCATGTCTAATGCTGATAACTGCTGCAAAAACTTCCTTATGAAATTCAGTGGTTTTATTTGGAAAATCTTTGTTTGTTGGTCTCCCTAGAGAGGGGATTTAACAATTGACAGATTCATTGGTAGTGGTTCTAGTGTACAAATGAGGTGGAGCCGGATGTTATTGACCACTGCAACTGTAGTAGCGGTATGACCTTGCCTAACTTTGTGTCTCAGACTTAAGTGTGTCTTGATTTATTTGTTTCTGTTGAAAATGAATTAAGTTAAAGAGTCCAAATAGAGCTCCCCTGAAGCAGTGTACAGAAAAAAATTTGCAAACTACAGGAAGAGACCTTTGCTCTGTCATCTTCTTGGAAAGGAGACAAAGAATTTTGGTCTCCTACCAGATACAAATACAGAGAGAGAGATAGGCCTCCCTGCGTCCCTTAATCTTTGCAGACATCCTTAGCTAGCTGCTATTGTCAGTCAGTCCCAGGTCTGTTCAAATCATATAACAAAACATAATTTAGTTACTTGCTCTGCTAGTTTTCTGATTCTTATGGTGTTTGATTCTGGGTTAGAAGTCTTAGTAATTGTTTTCTTTTTCTGATGTCTGAGACAGCCACTGACACTGACCTGGACAATTCTATTAAAATGGCTTGCAGTGCCTGACTTAATGTTGTATATGGTGCTATTATCAGGCATCAGAAATAATGCTGTCTTGAGATGAATGGGTAGCCACTTCTTAGATCATATCTTTCTTATGAATAATTATGCATTTCAGCTGAGGATAACTAACAGGTAGTTTTCACAAACGTGCCTCTCATTTTCTGCCTCTTCTTTCTCCGTTCATTAATCCTTACTTATTTTCATGCCAAAAAGCATTGGCCCATATATCCTTTCTCATTTGTTACAATTGCTGTAATTTTAGAATATTCTCATTGCTTGCTTAATATGCTGCAATGATATATCAACATATAGCTCTGAGCTAGGGGCATTACAGTTTTTCTAACTACATGGAATATGTGAGTGCACCTGTACCTAATTTATTTTATTTTATATACAGCTACATTGCCAGGTATGTGGGAAAGAACAATAACTATAGGAAGTGCTGGAAAAACATATAGTGTAACTGGCTGGAAGGTAAGAAAAATCAATATAAAAGAGTTCAGTTATATAAATAACAGAATTCATTTATTACACTAAAAAAGTCTCCGTTTTTATGACCTGTCTTTTGAAAGCTTCTGGCAAATCTGTGTCTCCAAAACATGAAGATAGCATTCAGTTGGAGCAATTACCTATCTTGAACACCCATGTTTTAATTCACTTCTTGTCTCTTGATTAATAAGTTTTTGTGAGAAAACAATACTAAAAAAATAAACACAGCATGATTTGTTCAAAACCAATCAAGATTCTTGGTGAAAACATTGGATATTATCATATTTTAACTTTCCAGTTTTGTGGTGATATTTTCAGATTGTGATAATGGTATGTTTTGGAATGGCTTATATTTCTGTAAAATATTTAATGATAATATTTTGCTTGACTTTAAAATAAATATCAGAAAGTAAACAAAAATATTTAACCATTTGGCAACTAAATTCTTTCTTCTTCATCACCTGTGTTCAAACTGAACCATGACATATATGATTCAGTAGTGAGCTTTTGTTTTATGCTCAAACCACCTTTGACACAGGAGCTTATGAGAAGGAAAGATTCTAAAACAATTAGGAATAACATT